>NC_045549.1:19101828-19322179 GCF_009769535.1 Thamnophis elegans | reverse complement strand
CTGCATTAAAGAAGCTGAGAGCTGGGAAAGTGAATGGAGCTCAAAGTACTGTTAGCCTCGCTATCTTGAAAGAGCTCTGAAAGGCAGAAAATTTAATGAAGCATCAAAACTATTTGACTGGCTACTCATGTCAGTGTCCAAGAGCCCATTACAGCACTCAGGTTCCATCTGTTGTTCAACATTTCCCATCTATGGAATTGAAGCTGCAGTATTGCATGCTGTCTGTGACACCCCTCAAAACAGCACACAAAAACAACCAGCCATCAAATCTGCAAAGCACTTTGAAAGGCAAAGCGCTTCGATGGAGTGATTTGATTGATGCTTTGTCAACCTGAATACGCCTTTCAAGCTTTGCACAGCCTTTCAAGATAATACGCTTGCAGTTTAGACTACTGTGTACAATGGACTATTTATTTATAACACAGACTATTAGAGGCACAATAGTGATAACTGATAACTCTTCACAGGTTTTTTTTTTCCTTTTGTTGCGCAAGCATTACATAATAACCCTGACCACCCAGAACAGAAAATATAGAGTATTGTACTATTCAATATTTAATAAAATACTTTTTCAATTAGTGGATCACAATACTGTTGAATTGTCATTTCATCATCTGTGCTGTCTTTCTCTTAAAAGAGATCATGAAGGCATATTGCAAAAAGGTGAAACCCCTATCTATCTATCTATCTATCTATCTATCTATCTATCTATCTATCTATCTATCTATCTATCTATCTATCTATCTATTGAATCTCTATCTGCTTTTGATACTACCCCACTGAGACTTTTTACTGAATCTCAACTTTTTTGAATCAAATCAGATTGCCTCTAAAATTTAGATCTGAAATTTCAATGAGACATTGACTGAACCTTAGTAAATATAGGAGTAGAACTACAATTAGGGGAGATTTCATGAAAGTTCTGATCCCTCTATAAAGCTATACCCGTTGAGTGTTTATCTGATTGAGCCATCATAAAGGTAAAAGTAACAACTGGAAAAATAGCTAATTCCATGCAACAGTTGGGGTACCACACTAAACATGGGGAGACCATGTATTTTAGTCACATCTTAGGACAAAGCCACCTGGGTGACCTTGGACTGGTAACTCACACTCAACGTTAGGAAGAAGAGAAGGACAAATCACTTAAACTTTGCCAAGAAGACTGCAGGTACTGTTCCAGACAATTGTTGGAAGTCAACTCTGATTTGACAGCAGAAACACACACAGAATCAATTGAAAAAACAGTATGTGGGGAACCAATATAAAATTATCCTTTATCCAGAGGTGAAATTCAGCAGGTTCTGACAGGTTCTGGAGAACTGGTAGTGGAAATTTTGAGTGGATCAGAGAACTGGCAACACCACCTCTGACTGGCCGCAGAGCGAAGTGGGAATGGAGATTTGCAATATCTTCCCCTGGAGTGGAGTGGGAATGGAGATTTGCAATATCCTTCCCCTGGAGTGAAGTGGGAATGGAGATTTGCAATATCTTCCCCTGGAGTGGAGTGGGAAAGGAGATTTGCAATATCCTTCCCCTGGAGTGGAGTGGGAATGGAGATTTGCAATATCCTTCCCCTGGAGTGAAGTGGGAATGGAGATTTGCAATATCTTCCCCTGGAGGGGAGTGGGAATGGAGATTTGCAATATCCTTCCCCTGGAGTGGAGTGGGAAAGGAGATTTGCAATATCCTTCCCCTGGAGTGGAGTGGGAAAGGAAATTTGCAATATCCTTCCCCTGGAGTGGAGTGGGAATGGAGATTTGCAATATCCTTCCCCTGGAGTGGAGTGGGAATGGAGATTTGCAATATCCTTCCCCTGGAGTGGAGTGGGAAAGGAGATTTGCAATATCCTTCCCCTGGAGTGGAGTGGGAAAGGAAATTTGCAATATCCTTCCCCTGGAGTGGAGTGGGAATGGAGATTTGCAATATCCTTCCCCTGGAGTGGAGTGGGAATGGAGATTTGCAATATCCTTCCCCTGGAGTGGAGTGGGAAAGGAAATTTGCAATATCCTTCCCCTGGAGTGGAGTGGGAATGGAGATTTGCAATATCCTTCCCCTGGAGTGGAGTAGGAATGGAGATTTTGCAGTATCCTTTCCCTGCCATGCCCACCATGCCACGCCCACAGAGCCAGTAGTAAAAAAAAAATGAATTTCACCACTGCCTTTATCCAATTTAATTCATTTCAGTATAATATTTTCAAAAGACCCATCAAGATCTTTGTCTTGTTATATTTCATAGCATGAGCAGCTTCCTTAATGTGTCCCTGTATTGTCATAATTCATTTCTATACACGCCATCATGTCTGATGGGGATCATGTCCTTTGATAGATTTATTATCACTCCTTCTTACCAGTGCAATCCTCCCTATCAATTTTGTTAGGATAAGGTCTTGATATCATAGTGTCACCAAAAAAACCTGTTGGAGTCTCTACAATGATGATGATGTATGGCAAAAGAAAATTAGCCACCTCTAAGCTAATGCCAAATCTAACTTCCTAAAATTTATTCATCAGGAGAACCTTAAAAATGTATAGGCTATGACTCCCAGTATATTTTTAAGTAGTCTTATGTTTTGTTATGTTATGTATTATATTGTGTTATTTATTTGTATTCTGTCTTTGTTATTTTTACAAATAATTCAAGGTGGTGAACATATCTAACACACCTTATTCCTCTTATTTTTCCACAATAGCAACCACATGAGATGGGTTGAGATGAGAGAGAGGGACTGGCTCAAAATCACCCAGCTTTCATAGCTAAAATGGGACTTGAACTTATGGTCTCCTCTTTCTAGCATAGTGCCTTAACCACTAGATCAAATTGGCTCTATATTTCAACACACCCCAGAATACAGAATCACCTTTGAATCCCCATTTTCTTGCATAGTTTAACTGCATTTAAAACACTTAGTTCTAATTATATAATTATTCTAGTTATAGCATTGTTGAAATGAATCTAAATATTCACTTTATGGCCATCATTATGTCTTGTCAAAACTCACTTTGACAGATTTCTCTTAAACTGTCTTTTCTATCATTTGACCTCTTTAAGGTTTCACTCACTGCCACATTTCCTATTCTCTTTATTATGGCAGACACCAGACAAAAAAAGTTAAAGCTTGACAAGCTCATTATATTGTTAATAACATTTTTTCAAAAGGCCTTATCAGTACTAAAGATTTAAAGGTGAATTAAGATGCGGCATTCTTTCTTATTTTTCCTACTTGTTAGCTTTCTGAAACAGGAAGCAGACACCACAAGGACTGGAATTCTACATTGTGGTGGGAGAATAGAACAGAATCTTGAAAGCAAGAAGAGTATTCTTCTGCCCATCTTATACAAAGGAGTATTAATATGGGGTAGGAGTATGGTTGCTCTTATGGTGAGAGTTAGAGGTTAGCAAGCCCACGTTTGAGATCCAAGTGCTGCTGTGGGGTGGGGGTCAGCAGTGGCTTTCACTGTGTTTTGTTACCACCAGTTCATGGGAGCACACACCCCTTTCGGGCATGTGGCCAACCTCCTGCGCATGTGCCCAACCTTCTGCGCATGTGCCCGGCATTCCGTGCATGTGTGCGTACCTTCAGTGCATGTGCCTGGCCTCAAAAGTGTGCCTAAAAGGAAGGCATTGAGCTGGGGAGACCGGTTCACTCAAACCGCTACCAGTTCTGGTGAACCAGTCTGAATCAGCTGAATATCACCTCTGGGTGAGATCAACTCTGGTCCTTCACTCCATCTCCTGTAGGGAACATCAAAAGAATCCCCAACTATGCTATGGTGACATCATCAGCTAATCCTTTCAACCCAGAAGTGCCTCAGTGCTTCTGACACGAGTGCAAGAATCAAGGTGGGGTTATTCTAAGTTTCACCTTTTCCTTCACAGGGCTTCCCTAATTATTATTAACTTTCTTTTTCAAATTTGGTTTTCTATTCATCTCCGCCACCAGGGAATTCTCATAATATTCAGATATCCAGAAATGCCCACTAAATGCGTGAGCTCTGCAAACTCAGAATTATCCAATTAGCAATATCAGCTGGGTGATGCAAAACAGAATATAGTACGTGCAAGGTCAATTTGATAGTAACAGCATATATTTTTCTCTAATCATCACCAATGATCAGTGTCTGCTTTTGCCAACATCACTTTCTACTAATACTTTCTCCTTAAGTATAGGGAATTGTAGCAAAATATTTCTTCCCTGGTCAAGAAGAGAAGAAAGAAGTTCTGTGTTTTTCAAAAGCTAAAAATAGCTAGTGTGCTTAAAAGACCCAGGTTAACTTTGTATGTCAACTTTCTGTCTATGTTACAATTCATAGTATATGAATTGTCAACTGATATAATCAATGTTCTGGAATAATGAAAGTTTCATTCCAATATTGCCTTGAGACCCAGGTTGAGATTGGATGTTGCAGAAGGATACAAATCCCGATAAAGGGAACAAAGAGAATTGCCAAGGAATTCAATACATATTTATTTGAGAAAATACCGGTAATCACTCTTAGCTGACTTCTACATGTTATATACCAACAAAATTTGAGAAACCACAGTGTTGGTTCACCAAACTGTAATGACTTGGACTTTGTCTGTAGCAAGTACCCTGCCATATCCTTGTAAACTTGCCATGCAATTTAGAGGCCTGGAAGATCAGTACATAAATCAAGTGGAAAGCCACTTGAGTAAGGCAGTTTAGTGGCTGCCAATAGTCCGAGATCAGAAGAAAGCAGAATAGTGACACATGTCACATCTCTTTTCTTCCCCACATTCTTTTAATTGCTTGAAGAGTTCATTCTCATTCCCCCACCCCTCAGGGCACTTACATAGAACTGCATTTTACAACCTTTCATTGCATACCAAAGCTGATTATCCATATGTATCACTTAGAATTGGATTCAGGGATCATAGTTACGAATGGGACCTATTGAGTTTAGGTGGCTATGGTTGATAACCTCATTGCTTTAATGAAATCAGAAATCAATTCAAATACATTTAATTTCATGACGAGCCCTTTATTGATTATATGAAATCAAGTAATTTTGGGCTCTTAGTGACCACAAAAATAGATTTTCTCCACAACAGTCTGTTTCTAATCTGGTCTTTCAGATCTTCCAACAGTGTAATCAGTGTCACTGTAACTGAGTCCATCCACTTTGCTGCTGGTCATCCTTTTTTCTCCTTTCACCATTCTTTGCTTTAGGCATTTTCAAAAAAGTTAGGTCTTCACATAATGTGTCTGAAAAGGCATGCTTATGTGTTGTGGCCCGGCATGAGCCTTTGGAGCTGCCGCCAGACTCCGACAGCGAGGGGTCTTATGAGTGGGCCTTGGAGGAAGTGGAGGACGTGGACAGGGTGTCGATTCCGAGCAGGGCGAGGAGAGACTGGTTGGCCACCAGGTGGCGGCAGAGCATTGGATCAAAGGGAATGTTTCGGAAAACATTTGGGAGTAGTTTCAGGATGCATGCAGGTGAAGGGCTACTCAAAGGTAGGAACCCTTCCGTAATTGTAGGAGATGATTGTGATTAGCTGATGCTGATTAAGATCCTCTCCTGCTGATAAAAGAGACTGCTGGTGCCACGCTCTGGTGGCAGAAGTCAACGTTCCTCGTTTGCATTCACAAATCGAGAGAAGCCAACTTGGATAAGTGGCTCGATATATAGAATCCTGTTTGCAGTGTTTTGTGAGTTATAGGACTTTTGCCAGAGCAATTATCTTTGTTTCTTTTGGGCTCACAGCCAGCAAGAGCCGGGACTGATTAAAACATTCTTTCATACGTCTGTTTGGTTTTCGTTCCTGAACGGAGAAGCGGGGGGCAGAACACTTATGTAACTGGATGAATCCAATTTCACGAAGGACCTAAACTCAGAGAATCTTTGACAAACAATATCAGTTTATTCATAATAAAAAAAAAAATCTTGTGTTCCAGAACAAGATAGGCCCAACTCCTAAATGGCAATTGTAATGGGAACTAATCTCTCAATGAAAATAGAAAGAAAAGAGAAGAAAAGCAATAATTATGCTAATTATTAGCATTTCATATTTTTACATTAAAGTAATTGAAATGAGTAAAGATAATTTATGTATATATAATGAGTCTAAACCAGGGGTGTCAAACTCAAGGCCCAGGAGCCAGATCCGGCCTAAGGGGTGCTTAGATCTGGCCGCTCTGGAAATAGCGAAGGACCGGCCCGCGGTGCCTCTTCCTGCTAAAACAGAGCTTGGCAGGGCTGAAGTAGTCCTCTTGAGCTCCATTTTCGCTGGCAGACAGTTTCACAAAGGTGTTGCATCTGAAAACAGAGCTTGGGAGCCCATTTTTGCTGGCAGAGCTCTCCAGCCACCACAGGTGCCCCCAACGTAAGTTACATCAAGCTGACTATGCCCACCCTGACCACACCCATCTCGGCCCCGAAGGTCAAACACAACCCTGATGTGGCCTTCAATGAAATTGAGTTTGACACCCCTGGTCTAAACCTACTGTAGCCTTCTGGCTATAGGTGTCTGCAAAGAAAACAAGTGATGGAACACACATTGTTACATTTCAGCACATTATTCTCTGATTTATGTTCTTATGACCAATGTCAGGACAGAAGTACAAAAGACTGGGCTTTGCATTGTGACATCATCCTTTCCTTTGATACTTTTTCTTCAAAGTAATCAGACTTTTGATCACAAATTCTGTTCTGATAATAGATATGTTACGCCGGATAAGGAAAGTAAAAGGCTTTAAATTAAAGACTTTAAATGTCTTCCAAAATGATTGAACTGAATTCTGATAAAACCCTTGAGCAGTGATGCCAACCAATCCACAGCATGCTATTTCTACTTTTTTTTGGATTATTATAGTGGTAACATCTTATCTTTAAACCTTTGTCCTCAACACATTTAGAGTCAAAAGTCACCAAGTGAAGGGATAGTTACTTGGAAATTTTGTGAAACTGGTGGAGCTTCTGGCAAATTGCATCTGAGTTTACAGCTCCCCAAAAGATTTGGGTGCTCAGAAAGAATTTGATCAGCAATGCAGTTAGAAAATTTTATACCATGCCTTGTTAACAGGGAAGGGAAGGGAATTACATTGTTTCTTCAAAATAACTTGGCACATATTTTGTTGATGGAAAATTTGAATGTCTTCCTCCTGCCCCAATCCTCTTAATTGAGTTCTTCTATTTTAGAGAAAGTTGAATGAAAGACAGTCTTAGTCAGAGAAAGATAGTGTCAGGCCTGCAGTCATAGTCCTTTCTGGATCTTTGGCCTGCCACACTCTCTCCTATTTTACTATGCTGTTTCATTAGTGGGGAATTGGGAGAGCGAATAGTAAGGAGTATAATGTGATGTTGTCAAAATAAAATTCCTTTCTAGAAGCCAAGGTCATCCTTTGTCTTTGCACCTCTACACCTGACTAGAACTGGACGGGTAGAACTGCCAGCATGGCAATGGAAGATTGGACCATGTGATGGACTTGTGGCTGTGGGGGCAAGATCATGAACTTTCCACTGGGTGAGAAAACCCAGCAAGCTTTCAGATTTGGGTTTTCCCAGATGTGCCAACATGACTCTCTTAATAAATTGGAACTTTGAGCAATACTTTGCTTTGGATTCTGATTTAATTTTGGATGTTATTTGGAATGCTGACAGATAGGAGATACGAGGACTAAAAACAAAAGAGGAAACAGAGAAAACAAAGGGAAAGTTCAAAAGAAAAAGTAATACCATCCAGGGTATCTTGACTTCCTGAGAATTGATGATAATGACAACGACGATGATGTTATCCATTCATTCATGTCCATTCATTCGTGTCCTACTCTTGATGATTCTATAGGTCTGGTGTAGTGGTGAAATTCATTTTTTTTACTACCGGTTCTGTGGGCATGGCTTGGTGGGCATGGCAGAGGAAAGGATACTGCAAAATCTCCATTCCCACCCCACTCCAGGGGAAAGGATACTGCAAAATCTCCATTCCCACTCCACTCTGGGACCAGCCAAAAGTGACATTTGCTGGTTCTCTGAACTATTCAAAATTTCTGCTACCGTTTCTCCAGAACTGTCAGAACCTGCTGGATTTCACCCTTGGTCTGGAGTCTCTGTGTCTCCCAAAGTTGCATTAAGTTCTTTGAGTTATTCTATGTTCTGACTAGAGACAGCTTTGCTGGTATCCAGCCATTATGTTCTTTGGCCACTTGGTTTCTGTTCATTGCTAACTCTTCCAAACATAATTGCTTTCACCAGTGATTCTCCCTACATGACTGACATGGCCAAAATAAGTGAGATGCAGTTTTGTGATTTTTACCTTTTAGTGACATGTCTGATGTTATGCGCTCCAGTATTTGCTTGTCCGTCCTTCCTTCCTTCCTTCCTTCCTTCCTTCCTTCCTTCCTTCCTTCCTCCTTCCCTCCCTCCCTCCCTCCCTCCCTTCCACATGTTACCCCAAATCTGGAAAATTCCCTGATTCTTTGAAAGTTGATGCAGTAAAAATTGCTAACCAATTTATCTGAAGGGATGAGAGGACTGGCAAATGTACTGATATGAATGGAAGAATTAGGGAAATATATTGGCAGATTGGGTCTGTAGATCTCCAAGTTGGAATCCAATTCAAGAAAAATGTTTGCATGTAATAATAGAAAGAACAGTATAATCTATGTAGTCTAAAATCTCTCCCAGAATATTTCTGGCTAAAACTGATACAAGGATGGAAGATGCCAAGAGAAAACCATGCTTCCTTTTAAGTAGACCTTTCTATAAACAGAAGCAGATGCTGCCAAAAAATAGAATAGAATAGGACTTCCTGGGAGGAGCCTGCTGGTGGTGGCAGCAAAAAAATCAGCTGCCTCCGAATTCCTGGCTACGTACCTGTTTAGAGGATCTTCCATCTGACGTCTTATCAGGTTTTCTTATCCTTCAGGCAAGAAGGAAAGAAGAAATTGTTTTGCTGGCAAATGTTCTTTGATCTTTGCAGCTTTTGTGCTTGCAGGGAAAGGGGGGCTAGCCCAAGGCAGAACGGCTGTCCGTGCTGGGAACTTCAAACTGCCTTGTGCGGGACAAAGCAGGTCTCCCCCACTCAGTTCAAAGTTTTGTTTGATTTAATCTTATCACGAGCTGAATCCGTTTGCGTGGACAATAATTGTTTATCAACATTTTAGCTTCTTTTCTTTTTCTCCTCCGAAAAATTATTTACTTAAAATGGCGCCGAGCAGGCTGGTTTCTCCGGTAATAACGAACACTTTTTGTTAATTCTCACAAGAATTCAAAACAAAAGAGATTGCTTATCATATGTTTTGGTTTCACAATAGGCCAGCAGAAGCTTTTTAATTAGTTTCATTTTTACAAGAATTTCACTCCTTCATTAATCTTGCTTATATGGAAGTTAAATGGTGATGAATCTGCTGAACAGATTACAATGAACACTGAACACTGCTTACAATGTTTACTCACTGAAAGTTTTGCCAAGCCTTAACTTCAAAATAAAAGGGGAACTCAGCCTCTTTACTTAAAGCTGCATATTCAGGCAATAGAGTTTTATTAACTGCAGGCAGATAAATTTTGAAATGGCTTCAAAACCAAATATTAACTCAAAGTCGTCACACTCTACTTCCAGGGGCACACCCTCAGTGCCTGGCACAAAGCTGCAGCCTCCGCTTCCTACGCCCCCTGCTGGGGATGTGTTAACGAAAGAATTTTTCCTGAGCAATCTAAGCGAGGCTCTTAATGCACAGACAATTAAAATGGAAGATAAGTTTAGAGATAATAGAGAGGTGGTAAAGCAGGAGAGAAAAGAGGAAATAAAAGAAATGAAAGAAGAAATCAAAAGTGAAATAAAAGGACTTAAACAGGAGCTGTATGAGAAAATTGACACTAAGGTTGGTAAAATTAGAGACGAAATGCTGAGACTTGTAACTGTATTAACAGAACATATTTCTGGACTGGAAGATACTGTAGAGGTTCTTAATGATGCCAATGCTAACTTGACATTGAAAATAGAGGTGGTAGAACAAAAAGTGGAAAATGCTGAAAAAGAAATCATTATGATACAGTACCGACAAATGGAGTTCGCATTAAGAGTAAGGGGGCTGCATGAGGAGAAACAGGAGAACCTGAAACAGATTCTATCGGAAGCTTTTGACCGCTTGATGGGAAGACCAGGGACCAACCTTGACTGGCAAATCGACAAAGCTTACCGCGTTAACTCCTGGCTGGCAAAGCAGAAGCAGCTTCCTCGAGACATCGTTATATATTTTACTACAAGAGAGCTTAGAAATATGGTACTGCAAGCGTTTTATAACACTAAGCTTCAAATTGGCGGTCAAGACCTGATTGTTTTGAAAGAGATACCACCTCAAATGTTAAGAGCCAGGAGAGACTATGCTTTTTTGGTCGGAGAACTCAGAAATCGTCAGATACAGTATAGATGGGATGCACCATTTGGCATCATATTTACATTTGATAAGCAAAGGTACCGCCTCAACTCTGTATGGAAAGCCCGAGATTTTTATTATAATATATTGAAGGTCGGATACCCTGCACCATCTGGACCTAGGGAAAGACCACAAGAAGGACAGGACAGACAGCAAACTACACAACCACCAGACAAGGAACAAAAACCTAGCCATATGACTACTAGACGTATGGAGAAACAAGCTAAAAAGCAACAGCATCAACAATCATCGGCCATCGGTCAAGGAACTACAATAACAAATCTGGAAGCAGTGGGAGGAGCTAGATCTAAGGTTAAATAGGCCATGCAGGAAGCTCTAAAAATGCTTCAACCAACCAAAGATGACAACTAAGATTTTAACATGGAATGTCAACGGACTGAATTCTCCACAGAAGAGGAAGAAAATATTTCATTATCTCAAACAGTTTAAGAACAATGTAATTTGTTTGCAAGAAATTCATATCAAGTCAACTGATCAAAAATATTTGATCAACTCAAAACTTGGTCAACATTTTGTAGCTTCCGCTATGGAAAAGAAGAATGGTATAGTTGTATACTTAAGAAAAGATATGAAAGCTGTATACTATTGGGTGACTGGAATGGAGTGATAGATACTAAGAGAGATAAGAAGATTTCCCGCCTCAATACTAAGATGCAAGCAAAGTTACCCAAACCTTTCTTTGACATTATGGATGACTTTGAATTGAGAGATATTTGGCGAGAAAGAAATGCAGAGGAATATGACTTCCTATGAATCCCTTTCAAGGATTGATTTTATTCTAACCACTAATGATTTGCTTTCTAGGGTCAAGAAGACAAAGATTGCGGCTAGGGTCCTTTCGGACCATAACCCAGTTTGGATGGAGTTGGGAAGGGTAGTGCAGGCAAGAAGGTCTTGGAGATTGAATGAAAACTTATTTAGATATGGAAAGTATATTAATGATTGTAAAAAATTACTATCTGAATATTTTGTTTCGAATATGAATAAGGGTACATCTATGGAATTTGTATGGGATGCAAGCTAAACGTATATGAGAGGAGTCTTGATGAATATAAATAAAACACATAGAAATAAGCAAGGGTCAAAACGAACAGAACTGGAAGAGGAAATTAAGAGAAAAGAGCTGGAGTTAACAATGAACCCAGACGATACAAAGGTTAAGGAAGGGAGGTGTGGTTTTCTCGATGCTACATATTATCATATATGGTGGACCTGCCAAAAGGTTAAGCAGAAATGATTTAAACTGTTAAAAGTTAGTTCAGTAAGAAGAAGCTAAGGTCAATGTAGAATGTCATTAATTTCTTTATCTCTTTTTTCTCAATAGATTTTAGACTGTGTTAGTTAAAAATCCATACCGTGTACGGGTTCTGGGAAGTCGGGGGGGGAGGAGGAGAGGGGTTGGGGGGGTGGAGGGAGGGAGGGGCACACACACAAAAAATTGTACTTCAACGTCTTAATGATTGACAAATGACGAAATATTTGTGTTTTTTTTAAAGAAATAAAATAAATATTTGTCATAAAAAAAGAAAAGAAATTAAAAAAAATAAAACCAACCCCCCCCCAAAAAAAATAGAATAGAATAGAATAACAGAGTTGGAAGGGACCTTGAAGGTCTTCTAGTCCAACCCCCTGCTTAGGCAGGAAACCTAGCCTCTTTGTGGCAGCCCCTGAGATATTGGAACACTGCTATCATGTCTCTCCTAGTCCTTCTTTTCATTAAACTAGACATACCCTGTTCCTGCAACCATTCTTCATATGTTTTAGCCTCCAGTCCCCTAAAGAAATGTATATAGTTCATATAATGTTTAAAACTCTATGATAGTTGGTTTCATGGGGCTTCAAGCCTAGCAGACATTAGCAGACATTTGTCAAGCTGGCAAATGAGGATTTTTGAGATTGATCCAGAGGTGGTATTCAGCCAGTTCTGGAGAACTGGTAGCGAAAATTTTGTGTAATTCTGAGAACTGGCAAATATATTGGCCCTGCCCCGCTGCCTCCCAGCTGATCTTCTTTTGTTGCCCTGAACAGAAGAACAGAACTGGAAAGCAGGTTACTGGGGTGGGAAGAGAATAGGGGTTTTGCAATATCTTTCCCCCAGGAGTGGGGAAGGAATGGGGATTTTGCAGTATCCTTCCCCTGCCACGCCCAGAAGGCCGCACCCACAAAGCCACACCATGCCCAGAAAGCGACGCCCACAGAACCTGTAGTAAAAAAAAGTTGAATCCCATCACTGGATTGATTGGATAGTCAATCACTGCCTGACTTAGAAAGGAGATCAACATCAGGCAGAAGAAGCCAATTTCTGTCCCCATGCTTTGTATAATTTGCATTAAAACCAAAACTTTTCGCATCTGGCCTAAATGATATTTGTTAGAATGTTTTCCATAAATCTATTTTGCATAGATTAGCAGTAAGAGCCGCCTGTTTATTTGAAGATACCAGGGAATCCAAGGCTAAACTGCAACTGGGACCCAGGTGTTTCAAATCCTTCTTTCTTATAATATTTCATTGCACAGATGGGACTTTCCCCACATGTGTGGTACATTTTCTACACTGTAAATTAGACATGCTGCAGAGATAAATGGGATATTGCCTTGTCTTTATTTCTCTATTCTTTACTAAATTCTATTGTATTTTTGTTAAAAACAACAATATCACTGAGAATTAGATCAGGTTTGGATGCTGAAGAAGGAGCTCATCCGATTTTCCCAATTAAAAGGCAATCATTTCCCTCTAAAGGAATACACAAAATATTAAGATACAAAATTAAATTTTCACTTCTACTAAAATGCATTTTACATGCAAATTAATTGCAATTTCACTGAAAATGTAAATACATGAAAGCAAAAGGTATAAAGGGAGAAATAGCTAGATAGACCTACATATTAATACAGATTGACTGGCAGATTGTATATTGGGAAAAGAGACTTACAATTTAAAAAACTTCCTGGCTTAAGCTGATGTATTTTAGCTCTGGCTAATACAGTTCCAAATATAGCTGTGAATCATATCTTTCAGAAAATGATGTAAAATCATTGCTCAGTATTTCTCAAAGTAGCATTAGAAGAATCAAGTGCATATGAAAGTTAGGGTACCATGAAATAAGTAATATTAAGTGGGAAAAAACCAGAAAGTTACCCTTTCCAAAACAATAGCATAATTCTCAGATATGAACAACTTCGGAAAGGCCTGCAGCCATCTTTACTTTTGAATCTTTGGCCTGCCACACTTTTTATTATTCCAATATGCATTTTCTACTGTGCTAAAATGGGAGGGGGGATTGTAGGAGTGAGATGTGATGTAGCCATAACAAAATTCTTTCTAGAAAGCCAAGGTCATCCTTTGTCCCTGCACCTCTGCACTTGACCGGAACTGGATAGGTGGAACTGCCAGCATGGCAGTGAAAGATTGGACTTGTGGGCGTGTGGGCAAGCTCTTGAATTTTCAACTAGTTGGGGAAAACCAGGAAGCTTTCACATTTCCCAGATGTGTCAACATGGCTCTCTTAATCAATTGGAACGTTGAACAGTGCTTTGCCTTGGACTTTGATTTACTTTTGGATGCTATTTGGAACCCTGATATTATATGCTTCTGAAAATAAACACAAGGAAAGATCTCAAAGGTTATATTGAGTAGAGAACTGGGCTAAATAAATATTTTTTTTAAACGCCCACAACTGGCAGAGCCAGGAGAAGGAGGAGTTAAAGGGGACCTCAGTTTAGAATCATTATGAACAAAGCCCAAACTCCCTTGAATCCCATTGACCCTTATCTAGCTCTAAACAGGTGCTACTGTTAGTCTGAGAAGATTCTTGTGTGTTGAATTTAGCAATAAATCAGTTAATTAGAACTTTCATGTGTGGGCATGGCTTTTCATACCTGATACCACCCTCTCATGACTGTGGGTGACATACAATATTAAAATAATCTAAAACAACACATACAAATATCCACAATGCCAATAATGCCACCTCTGTATTATGTTCCATTCTGAAACCTAACTAGAACCAGCTTGGATAATTTATTTTCTCCAGTGCTCTCTGAAGCCCCAGCCTGACCACTTTCTCAACATCCTTATGACAAAAGGGAAGTTTGAAGACTATACAAAATTGTCTAGGACAATAATGGCTAACCTTTTTGCCATTGCATGCCAAAAGCGGAGGGAGCGAGGGAGGTCATGTGCGGGTGTGCCCACACCCATAATTCTATGCGTGCAATCCCCTGTGCATGATCTTGAGAGGGTTTTTTTTTTACAAGCTTTAGTTACCTTAGCATGGAATAAACGTTTTGCCATTCTGTACAAGTCGTGGCTGTCTACTAATATCTTGCACTACAATCAAACGACTGTCAGAAAAAGAACTGCAAAAAGATTGAAATTTAAAAATGTGCATTTTTTCCAAGAGAGATATAAGCTCTGTAGAACATGTGAAAATTGATTTGACTCACAATAAAACTATGAATGGATGTCCCACTAAATACATCATGGCAAACCAGTACGGAAGATAAAATAGGGATATCGTTCTCCGCTAACATTTTGTCATATTAATTATATTCCCTCATTGTGCTGGTAGATTGTAAGTGCACTGAGATCTATTACTGTCTTGGATGACAATGTCCAATTAATCAATCCTTTTGATTTGAAGAAATTGGGAGAACCATCTAATGGGCTTTCAAAATGGGTCCTATTGTTGGATGATTCTTCCTTTTGCATAACACAGAGAAAACTGATGCATTATACGATATTGATTCAATTCCTATTGTAGGCTGCTAGTTTTGCCTACAGGAAAAGGAAAATATACATTTTATTGGCCGGGTTGTAATTTAAAAATGTGGAGAATTGCAGCTGGTTGATGAATTGGCCAAATAACAAGTGTTAAAAATCCCTACAATGAAAGATAGAGTTACTCTTCGCTGAAATAGTCGAATGGAACAGGAGAGCCAATACGACTGGTTCCAGCTGCATCTCAGGAGTTACCAGAACGTGGTTGTACACAGTCATGAACTGCTTCTGGGACTCTGGCTCCTGATTTTGCCTCGAGGTTGACTCCTGAAGCTTTTTCTAGTAGTGGATATAGCCACAAGGCAGTGGAGGTTTGTAATCAGAGTTTCCCTTCTCCTAGAAGATGGTCCTGTCACTTTATCTGCCATTGGGGCATAGAGCCTCTTCCACCTTCAAAATCATTGACCGTCTTCTCATGTGACGCTGGAAAGGGGCCCTTACAAGGTGCTACTAGCTGGGCCAGTTGGACCAAGGTTTTTTAAGAAGCTATTACTCCTCCATCACTCACTCTTTGTCCTGGCTTGTGACAGGCAGAGCCTGGCTTCCCAAACGTTGGGCCCAGGATAGTAGGTTTACTCTAGTTATCACTTATCAAAACGACTTATTGCTTATTGATTATAGTAAATATCTCCCTCCCTCCCTCCCTCTCTCCCTCCCTCCCTCCCTCCCTCCCTCCCTCCCTCTCTCTCTCTCTCTCTCTCTCTTAAATGCTTGTATTTCTCCATGAGGTATTTCATATGCATGCAGACATGCACACATACATATGGACAGTACAGATAGTCCTCGACTTATTACCACAATTGATTCCAAAATTTATGTTGCTAAATGAGTCATTTGTTTAAGTGAATTTTGCCCCAATTGATGACCTTTTTTGTCACAGTTGTTAAGTGAATCACTGCAGTTGGTAAGTTACAAATATGATTGTTAAGTGGATTTGGCTTCCCCATTGATGTTACAATACAATAGCAGAGTTGGAAGGGACCTTGGAGGTCTTCTAGTCCAACCCCCTGCCTAGGCAGGAAACCCTATACCGTTTCAGACAGATGGCTATCCAACATCTTCTTAAAGACTTCCAGTGTTGGGGCATTCACAACTTCTGGAGGCAAGTTGTTCCACTGATTAATTGTTCTAACTGTCAGGAAATTTCTCCTCAGTTCTAAGTTGCTTCTCTCCTTGATTAGTTTCTACCCATTGCTTCTTGTTCTACCCTCTGGTGCCTTGGAGAATACTTTGACTCCCTCTTCTTTGTGGCAACTCCTGAAATACTGGAACACTGCTATCATGTCTCCCCTAGTCCTTCTTTCTCTTAAACTAGACATACCCAGTTCCTGCAACCGTTTTAGTCTCCAGTCCCCTAATCATCTTTGTTGCTCTTCTCTGCACTCTTTCCAGAGTCTCCACATCTTTTCTACATTGTGGTGACCAGAACTGAATACAGTATTCCAAGTGTGGCCTTACCAAGGCATTATAAAGTGGTATTAACACTTCGTGTGATCTTGATTCTATCCCTCTGTTTATGCAGCCTAGAACTGTGATGGCTTTTTTGGCAGCTGCTGCACACTGCTGGCTCATATTTTAATGGTTGTCCACTAGGACTCCAAGATCCCTTTCACAGTTACTACTATTGAGCAAGATACCACCTATACTATACCTGTGCATTTCGTTTTTGTTGCCTAAATGTAGAACCATACTCTTTTCACCATTGAATTTCATTTTATTAGATAGTGCCCAATGTTCAAGTTTGTCAAGATCCTTCTGTATCTTGAGCCTATTTTCTGGAGTGTTGCTTGTCAGAAGGTCACAGAAGGTGATCACAAAACCCTGGGACACTGCAACCATCGTAATATGATTCAATTGCCAAACATCTGAATTTTGATCATATGACCATGGGGATGCCGCAATGCAAGTGTGAGAAAGTGTCTTAAGATACTTTTTTCAATGCTGTTGTAACTTCAAAAGGTCACCAAATCAACCATTGTAAGTCAAGATCTACCTTTAAACAGACTAGGTTTCAGAGGTGGTATTCAGCTAGTTCTGACTAGTTCTGGAGAACCAGTAGCAGAAATTGTGAGTAGTTCAGAGAACTGACAAATACCACCTCTGGCTGGCCCTGCCCCCATCTATTCACTGCCTCCCAAGTCCCAGCTGATCAGCTGGGTCTTCTTTTGTTTCCCTGCACAGGAGAATGGAGCTGCAAAGCAGGTTAGTGGGATAGGGAGGAAATGGGGATTTTTCCGTATCCTTTCTCCAGGAGTGGGAAGGGAATGGAGTTTTTGCAGTATCCTTCCCTCAGGAGTGGGAAGGGAATGGAGATTTTGCAGTATCCTTCCCCCAGGAGTGGGAAGGGAATGGAGATTTTGCAGTATCCTTCTCCCAGGAGTGGGAAGGGAATGGAGATTTTGCAGTATCCTTCCCCCAGGAGTGGGAAGGGAATGGAGATTTTGCAGTATCCTTCTCCCAGGAGTGGGAAGGGAATGGAGATTTTGCAGTATCCTTCCCCCAGGAGTGGGAAGGGAATGGAGATTTTGCAGTATCCTTCTCCCAGGAGTGGGAAGGGAATGGAGATTTTGCAGTATCCTTCCCCCAGGAGTGGGAAGGGAATGGAGATTTTGCAGTATCCTTCCCCCAGGAGTGGGAGTGGGAATTGAGATTTTGCAATATCTTTCCCCTGCCACAGCCACCAAGCCACAGCCACCAAGTCATGCCATGCCTACCAAGTCACACCCACAGAATTGGTAATAAAAATTTTGAATCCCACCACTGCTAGGATCACCATGTTTCCAGTGAAGGAGCTGTTGTCTTTGACCAAACCACATTTTCAGTACTGTTTCGTGGAAAGTTGCCCAAATATGCTACTTTGCAAACATTACACATTTGCCTAAGTTATTTTTTTTCCTGCTTCCTGTAAGATATTTGGCCTGGGGGAAGGTGAAATGTAGCTAAGATTATTATTTTTTTTGACAGCCCATTAATTTGCTATTACTGTTTGAGTTGTTGGTCTGCCTTCCCATATATATATATTTTTCCTGAGCCATGCGAAGATGGCATTTCAGATTCATACTGAAGGTTTTCAGCAGCATCGTACGAAAAGGAAAGTTATCTAATCAACCGAGGAAGGGCCATCTCCCTGACATGGTGGGATTTAGAAGAATGAGTTCAGTTCCAATTCCCAGCCTATCATCTTTCATTAGGCACTTCAGTGTACCTCGTGGGCTACTTGTCATAGGGACCAAGAAATGATATGAAACGATTTCCCTTGACACTGAGACACAGATGGAGACTTCATTCTTACCATATTGTCTACCTTAGTGCTGTCCCCGAAGCCATTAACTATCATAATGATGGGCCTCCAATTATTATTTTTTTCTTTCCAGTTTCCTGATGGCTTTTCGCTCTGCAACACTAAAGCACCAGTGTTTACAGCAGTTGCTCATTCAGGAATCATTTGCCCTTGAACATGGGAAAAACGCTCCAGCCAAGGTCCAAAGATAACAGGAAAAAATGCAAATTAATACAACTGTGGTGCTCACAGGCTAAATGAACTTGAGCACACAATGTGAAATGTTGCATACATTCCATAGACTATATTATGCTAATTTAAATGAACTTGCTGTGCATTTGTTTAACTTAAACACACGTGCGCACACAGAATGAATGTGATGTATGCATCCATATAGTAAATGTACCTAATCTTGTCTGACCCAAAGGTGCTTGTTCAAGAGGAAATTGGACTTTCTGGTTTTTCTTTGAAGATGTTTCACTTCTCATCCAAGACGCTTCTTCATAGAAAAAGACAAGTTATCAAATGCAAATGACCAAGCTGTCTGCAAGGAGTATAAATCCTTCCATTCCCCACCATCTAGTCAGAGCTGAAGAAGCTTCTTGGATAAGAAGCAAAATGTCTTCAAAGAAAAACCAGAAAGTCCAATTTCCTCTTGAACAAGCAAAGTCCAGTTGTCTCTTGAAAAAGCACCTTTGGGACAACCATGACCTGGATGACTGAGAATCTCCATAAACACTAATCTTGTCTGGGTTTGGGAGCTAAACATTACCGTATTTTTTGAATTATAAGACACGCCTTTTTTCTCTCAGAAAAGAGGGTGAAAGTCTGAGTGCATCTTATACACTGAATATAGAATTTTTGCCTTCCTGAAACCCTGCTCCCTTTACAAAAATGGCCGTGCATAGCCTTTAGGAGGCTTCCAGAGTGTTCCTGGGGGCTGGGGAGGGCAAAAATGAGAGAAAAACAGGCCATTTCCCCCCCCCCCAGCCCACAGCAGCACTCTACAAGCCTCCTAAAGGCTATTCATATCCTTTTTTGACAATAAAATGGGCCCGTTTTCATGAAAAATTGGACCGTTTTGGGGAGGTCTGCAGAGTGAAAAACCTTTTTTTTAAATTTGCCTCTTCAAAATCTTGGTGCATCTTATACTACAGTGCATATTATACTCTTAAAAATACGGTACCACTATGGAATAACGGTAGGCTGGACTAAGATAATTATGAAAGATCTTGGAAAAAAGCATTGGCCCACCTTCCACAATCTTCCAAGAAAACAACATGGCTAGATTCTGGAAATTACGAGAAGTCAAGCTTGGTTTTCAGCTCTGTCCAGGAATCCATAATTCACATACATGAAAGACAAGGACATGGCCTCCATTCTAACAACCTGCCATATTGACAAGGAAGGTCTAAGCAGACATTGCATTTGATATGGACTAAATGCAGTTGTTATTTCCCAGGGGGTTGGGCATAATGCACAATCTTTTGCACAGAGGACCACAGCTACATTTTGACCTTCTAGTTTAACATGGGGGAATTGAAACAGCAGAGATATTTAGTTTCCACACTTAGAATCACTAATACCTGAAGAAAACAGATGTGAAAGGGAATAGTAAAATGTGGTCAATACCGACCTAGCATATGGATGTTGCCAATCCTTAGCATATTATGTGAATCTCCAAAATGTAGTAAAATATACCCCCAAATCCCAACAAGACATCAAATTGGGGAGACCACAAACATTCACTAGTTATATTTGAGTTTATCTCTAAGCAGACTGTCCTGGAAAGAGTATCAAAACCATCTTGACTTTTTTGCAAAATGCAGCTACAGGCTAATTCTTAATTAATATTTTTGCTTTAGCTGAATCCAGCTGTAGAACTTGTTCCAGGCCCCTACAATTAATTAATTTCTGAAATCTTTCCATATCATGGCCCAAGTTTTATCATTCACATTTAAGTTTAAAAAAAACTACGTTTGCTCATCTGGGATACTTCTGGTATGCCAGGTCTTTCCAGTTCAATTCAGTTATAAAAATATGCTGGATTCCCAACACAAAATTAATCTTGCCAAATTAGAATTTAAAGAGGCTTTGCCCACATTATCCATCTATAGAGACAAGCCATTCTGCATCACAGCAATTAAACAAGGAATTATAATCCCAGGAAAGTATGTTAACCAGTATCTTCTGTTTTAAGCATGTTCTTCTCTTCTTTCACCAAGAACAGATATAATCACTTGGATTTTCTATAAAAAAAAATAGAAACAGTTACTGGTACACAACCTTCACACAAACATGGTTCCATTAATTATACTACACTTTGTAAGAGCAGGGGAGTATTGTTCAATTGTGGTAATATAGTAGAGGAATTAAGATATTGTATCAAGATGAAAGAAACCAAGTTCAAGGTTACAACTCGATTATGAGATTATTATTTGATAGCATATTCTCTCTCTCTCTCTCTCTCTCTCTCTCTCTCTCTCTCTCTCTCTCTCTCTCACGGACACACACAAACCTATATTTTAATACAAATACTATTGGAGTAAAATGGGAAGGGACAATATTATTTACACTTCCTTAATCTCTTGAAAGAAAGACAAGATGTAAATCTAACAAATAATCATATATTTCTTTAAAATGGAACCAGGAGTTCAACCTCTCTCAAATTGGATGAAAATTATGCTTGTTATCTAAAGTAATCTAAAGTTATATGTATTGTAAAGTGAACTTCATTTTCCTGTATCTGACTGTTAGGTATTCAATCAATCAATCAATCAATCAATCATCTCATTTTGAGAGTTCATTTTGTCCTGCTCAAGTATTCTCAAAATACAAGTTCTAAGAATTGTTTTGTGTCGTTCCAAGAACTGTTCCCAAAAAATAAACTTTTTTAAAATCTTTCACAGATCAGTTTAGCAGAATGCACAATGACCCACAAAACAAAACCGAGACGGAAATATATGATATGGATCGTTTTAAACATTTTTTCACTGAGTGCAAGGAAAAGTTGCTTAAAACTTCAGCCTCTGAACTCATGTCTTCTAACTGCAACTGATTCCAATGGGACTCATGCATATGTACAACAGAAGACAAAATATAGCCTTTGGAGCTTAGAGATATTTTCACAGGTGCTTATCTCTATCAAAAAAGAGCCCATAAAAGAAGAAAATTTCAAAGAGGAGACTGATCCATCCTTAGTTCATTTGCTTTCATTTTGGAGATAGATTTCCTGAAGTCTGGATTATACCAATTAACCAATTGCTATGATCTTTAAGGGCCTAGTTCTAAGTTACATAAGTCCCTATAAAGATAGTTTTCACACCTATGGCATTCATAAATTTGCTTTGTCAATATAGGATAGCAAATCATCCATGGCAGCTTTGATCTCCTCGGTGGTTCAATATGGTTTCAGCTGATTACAACATTAAAAAAAGTATTTAAAATGTATCCAAATACAAATGTACCCCTTGTTAGAAAAGAAGGAATAATATTCAAGACGAACATGTTGACTCTTTAAGAAGTTAACTTGTGATTCAAAATCTGACGATCAGAAGACAATCAGAAACATATATTTATGTTTCAAAGCAAGTTAATCTTTGTCAACTTGCCTCAGTGTTATCTAGATTCCCGACCCCAAATCTTTTTCATTTACAATCCTGTTTTATCTGGAGGTACCCCTACCATGGATCTTCTGAAGAACAAGTATTATGCTTGTATTTGATATTTAGTTGCTGGTACTCTGATGAAATTGACCAGACTAGACAAGTCACTTATCTGAAATGGTATAGGTTCTCTTGCTTGAGCGGAGGGCTGGACTAGAAGACCTCCAAGACCCCCTCCAACTCCTATTCTATTCTATTCTATTCTATTCTACTCTACTCTTCTCTATTTTCTATTCTATTCTACTCTACTCTACGTTATTTTCTATTCTATTCTATTCTATTCTACTCTATTTTCTATTCTATTCTACTCTACTCTACGCTATTTTCTTTTCTATTCTACTCTACTCTACGCTATTTTCTATTCTATTCTACTCTACTGTACTCTACGCTATTAACTGCTATTTCTATTCTATTCTCCTCTACTCTACTCTATTTTCTATTCTATTCTACTCTACTGTATGCTATTTTCTATTCTATTCTATTCTATTCTATTCTACTCTACTCTACGCTATTTTCTATTCTATTCTACTCTATTTTCTATTCTATTCTACTCTATTTTCTATTCTATTCTACTCTATTTTCTATTCTATTCTACTCTACGCTATATTCTATTCTATTCTACTCTACTCTACTCTATGCTACCCTCTTGTTATTTTAGTTAAAGTTGAAGAAATTTCCATTTCTAACAGAGTGCACAGGTGAGGGGGTGCTCACATTGCATTTGGGGGGTTTGCACACGTGCGTCCCTTATACCCCATTTTGGGCCTGGAAGGCCTCCTGCACCAACCTGGAAGCAAAAAATGGGCAAGGAAGCATATGTGTGTGGGGATGCATGTGCATGCACAGTTAGCCATCACTGGTCTAGGCCATCTAACCATTGAAGTATTATTTTTATTTTTTAACAAATCAGATACTGGACTGGTATATGACCTATGTTTATAGCTGGTCACAATGTGATCAAAAGTTTGAAAGGGGATCCCACAGTCCCACTGAGGGGAGGATCCTATGCCCCATTTATACAGAGAGTCCTAGCAGGTGCCATGAGAGGTGAAAATCCTACTCAGGAGTTTCCATTGCTGCAGTGCTAGTTCAAGGCCTGTCACCAGAGGTGGTATTCAGCCAGTCTGGACCGGTTCACTCGCACCGGCAGTGTAAATTGCGGGTGGGCACACCCTGCCCACCAGCACTGGCTCTATGCTTCTCTTATTTAGGCACATTTTGAAGCCATGCATATGCATGCAAGCTACGCGTGTGAGCAAAGCGCATACATGGATGGCCACGTACAGGCGTCGATGTGCACACATTTGTGAACCGGTAGGAAAGTAAGTGAATTCCAACCCTGCCTGGCATCATTTTTTTTAAATGGGGTCATTTATATTTCCTATGACTGGGAATTCTTCTGGCAACCAGGCTATTCCGTAGACTTCCTGGCTTCCAAAATTCACGGTCAGTTGTAAATATGAATTTACTAAGAAAAGGTTGGGCGAATAACTAACTTCTCAGCCTATTTCCTTCCACCTGACCCCAAGCCTATCTTTGTCTTCATTGTGTGTAAGCGCCTCCATACAAAGTACTGCACTAATCCATTTTTATTTTGTAAGAATGCCTGTGGGGATGAGGGTTTTTTCTTTTTCTTTTTGGAAATAAACACGTTGCTTGAGGCCGCCACCTTGGTTTGCAACCTAGCAGCTTCTAAATTATTCTTATTTAATTAAAATAATCTATCTCTAAAATGCCAAGTGCAGAGCGAGCATGGATATGCCAAGGGAGATTTCCATGGCATTATATTGGGGAGCATACATTAAAGAATGCCCCATTTTTTAACTGTTGGAACACAGGTCCTCTTCGTATCTATTTATGACTCTTGCATTCTGCATCTGCAAAATAAGAATTGTATTCTCTATCAAAACCCTTTGTTGTTGTTGTTTTTAAATGCAAAGTTTCTGTAAGGCTGATGTTATGCCATGTCATCACTTTCATCCTTCAGCAATAGAATGCAATACACATTTTTCTATAATAGTGAAATGAAAGTGGGTGTACATCTTCACCTATAGGCCTGGATTCTACACTGACATCTTTCTGTTCTGCTTCACTGGTGTGTGAAGATGCATAGCATTCAAAGATTGAGTCCAATTTAACTGACACTCAAACACTCTATAGCTTCTCAAAAGTATAGGTTTCAATGAGAAAGCTCGGCAAAATACAAAGTTTTCTTCTGCTGTACCCATAAGTTTAGGCAAGTAGGGAATTGTAAACTTTTCTCTGCGTGTCTGCAGATAATTTATGTTCATTATTTTTCTCTCCATTGTCAGCCTGCTGAATTATACTCCCGCCATGACACACTTGCCAATAAATTTCTAAGTAATCAACAGTAGCTGATGAGCAAGAATTTATGTATTCTGCTGTCCTACACCCACATACAAAGGCTTTAATTACACACCAAAAGTGCAACCATAGTACTTACACACATGCCTTTATTGTATCTGCCAATAAATCAAAGATTGTTTTTTCTATTGCAATTTGGCTAAGTGATATGGTTTTCCTCAAGAGTTTCTGAGAAATTTATGGAGAGAGTCAGGATTGGCTGTCATATTTGGTATAGGAAAAGCAATAAAGTTGGTTGTAAGAAGTGCGCTGTTGCGTAAAGGATGTTTCAAAATAAACTATGTATCCCATCCGAATCCATTTTTTGATTTAAAAAAAAATGTTCTACCTCATCAAAAACTAGCATGTTATAGCTTCAGCTGGATATTACAGAAGCACTAAACATAATCATAAATTTGGGTGTCTTTTACACAGAAATAAATAAATCTAACTATATAATCTGGGCCACTGACATATAGTTTTCTTCATGAGCCCACTAATTTTCTTCTTTAATCCACATATTTGAAAAGAAAAAAAATCTGCTCAATAATTTAAGTCTCTATCTAAACATATTATTGAACACAAATTTGAAGGCATGATCTCGTGGCCTTTGGATAATGTTCAGAAATGTACTCTGTAGATCATTTCTCCCCTTTATGATTGGTTGTGGCACAGAGAATTCTGGCTGTAGATTCCTGATCATTATGGGCCTCCAGCATGCTCTTCAATAATAGGGAAATCTCAAATCTAAAAAGTGCCCAGAATTTCAAAGCTTGAGAACCAATCTATTAAGGAGGGGAAAAGATGGATGTGTAAGTGCAGAGTAAGTCCTATAAAACAGAAGATAGGTTATTCTAGGAAATACAATTGCATTATCGGATTCTTCCATTTTGTAATCTTGGGATTCAGAATTTAATTATGATCAGAGAATTAATTTTCATATCCCACTTCCTGGAGCATGAAGATGATCCATCAAGCATTCATAAAGGATCTGTTCTTTCAAAGTAGCCCGCATCTTACAGTCAGCCCACAGCTAAGGAAAACCCAAGACCAGCTTTATTTTTTCTGATATAGTATTTTTCCTGTTATAACATTAGAAGATTGCTTTGTTCTTTTATCCCAGCAATCTGCATAATGTTAGATTCCCCCTTCCATTTAACCAGTAAGTGTCAGGCCTGCATTTATATTCCTTTTAGAATTTTGGCCCTCCACACTTTCTCTTATTTCATTATGCTGTTTCTTTAAGTATAGTCAATGGGAGGGGGGATTAGAAGGAGTAGGATTTTGGAATGTATTGTTTTCATTCTTTGCTAGAAGCCAAGGTCATCCTTTGTCTCCACACCAGTACACCTGACCTGAAGAAGCTGGGCATGGACCCCAGCGTGGAAGAAGGAGCTTGGACCATGTGATGGATTGTGGGTGTGGGGACAAGTTCATGAACTTTCCATCTGCCGGCCAATGTCGGCTGGCAACTCCCCAGGGGAGGGCCTTCTCTGTGGCTGCTCCGGCCCTCTGGAACGATCTCCCCATTGAGATCCGGACCCTTACCACCCTTCCGGCCTTCCACAAAGCAACTAAGATCTGGCTGTTCCGGCAGGCCTGGGGCTGAATTTTCCAACCCCATCCGAGGTTATGACTGTTGCTGTATTTTAAATTGTTTGTCTTTTTATTTTTATTTTGTACCCCCCTCCCCTCCAGATTGTTAGCCTCCCTGAGTCTCTCGGGAATAGGGCAGCATACAAATTAAATAAAACCTAAACCTAAACCTAAACCTTAACTGGGTGGGATTCTGACATAACTTTAAGAGTTGGGATCCCACAGCTATGTGCCAACATGCCTTCTTTATTAAATTGGAACTTTAAGCATAGTTTTGCCTTCGATTCTGATTTGATTCTACATGGTATTTGGAACGATGACAGTAAGCCTCCGTGGATATTGGTATTGACTCTGATACAGCTTAAATAGCTTACATGTGCAACTATTTTATTGAGAGGATGAAATAAGGGGTCACATATGAGAACAATGATCTCATATAAGACCATCCAGGAAGTTCCTGGATAGGGAGACTTTTCACTCAGTCACTCATTCCCTGGTCATCGCCTCCCTGGACTATTGTAATGTGGTCTACAGGGGCTACCCTTGAAAAGTATCCAGAAGCTTCAGCTGAGGCAGAATGCAGTTGCCTGACCAATTTTGGACACACATCTGTGCTGTGTGAGCTGCGTTGGGTGCCTAGATTCCTTTTGGGTCCAATTCAAGGTGTTTTTTTATGAGCTTTAAAGCCCTAATGGGATGGGGCCAGAATACTATGGAGCCATTTTCATATCATTACATTGGCACATCCCACTTGGTCAAGCAGGGAAGATACACCAAGGACTCCATCAGTTAAATAATTTTGATTTATGGGGTTCAAGAAGAAAGATTGCATGCTCTTGCCTCTGCCCTTTGAAACATTCCACTCCCGCCAGATGTGAGGTGGGACCCCATTCTGCTGAACTGTGTAAACACTTGACCTGGATATCCCACTATGCTTGGGACCCCAGAAGGGCACCTATCCATAGGGTTGAGTACAGAGGTGGAACTGGTTTAACAACTGGTTCAGTGATTGTGTGCTTTGCTAACATGCTTGCGCGCAGCATTCAAAATACAGCAATTAGAAGCTCAGCTGCTTAACTTCTAAGGCAGCCCCAGTAAGTAGAACATCGGAGGCATGGAAATCAGCTGTGCCAAACAAATCAGCGGCGCCAGAAAGAAGGAAATATAGGACAGGCTAGGGTGGGGGTGGCTGGGCATGGCCAACTGATCATCGGAACTATCGGTTCGCCCAAACTGGTCCAAACCAGCTGCAGCCCACCACTGGTTGAGTTGGACCTTGAAGTCCACCCCCCACTCATTTTAATCATTTTATTCTTGTTTTTAAACTATTTTTATTGTAATATTTATATATGGCTTCTATGTTTTTATGTTTTTTTGTACACACCTCAGAGTCACTACAAGGGAGATGGGCTGCTTGTAAATATAACAAACAAACAAATAGATAAAATAAGTTGTTTTAACTTTGCATTGCATTCACCAGAGATTGAGCAACTTTTTTTAGTCAATTTATATCAATCAACATAGCAACTCTTGGTGGTTGAAATATCACCAATGCCACCTTTGTCTTCAATATTTGAGGTCAATGAAGAATTACAGACATTAAGAGTGTCATTTTATTTTGCCTAACCATTGATAAGATATACATATACATATACATCATATTGATAATACAAGATTCTATGTAAATTGTAAGTAAAGATTATGGTGAGGATGCAAAAAAGTTTTTAACCAATCAATACACTGTACCAAACTGGAACATGGTTTTATGTTTGTCTGTGCTTGTTTGTTTAAAAATAAAAATAATAATAATAAAAGAGGGTCATTTTAATGGAATAGAGTCTTTTTTTTGTCTTTCGTTAATATCCTTTATTGAACCCAAATACTGCAATTCAGGAATTGTCAAACTCATGTCATCACAGCAGCGTCACATGAGGTATCAAGACTTTTTCACCCATCGCTAAACCGGGCATGGGCGTGGCCAGCATGTGACGCATCCGGCCCATGGAATTTGACAGCCCTTCTGTAGTTCCACCAAAAGGTTGATTTTTACTAAGTTTCAGATTCATGGTTTTTTGTCCGGCAAAACATTTCTACCCCCACCCTCCAAAAAACCCTATGGATTTATATTTGTTTTTAAAAATGAGAGTCAAGTGGTTGTGATGGAACCCATTACCTGCCTCATATGCCACTGATTAGTTTTCTCTGGGTTTTCGGCACAGTTCAAAGGTCACCCTTGTCAGCTGAATAAATCTATAGAGATAGTCAATAATTTATCTATCTGTTGTTTTTGTTCCTCAGTGCCTGAAGAGAAAAGGTTAGCTTAGTTAACTTAGCAATGGTTTAGCTAATGCTTTGTATGAGATACATACCGAGCAAATGGTTTAATCATTACAACAGATGCTTCTGAGCTTGCAGCCATAGATTTAAATCCCAGCAGGGGATTTATGATTAGCCTTGCCATTAGCATAAATTGATCATTCTGATTGGCTAATCACTTAATTAGGAAGAAGCTTTTGGTACTGAGCTACTTTGGAATAATTTCCATAACTATAAGGCCAGTATTCAGGTTAAATCTATTGCTTTTTGGCTTATGCAATAATTGTAAGTGTTATAAATAGTGCCTGTTTGGAGATGGTTATATTCCAATTCTGTTTTTTGTTTAAACTCTGACAAGAGGAATGACATCTGGAAAACAACATACCAAGGAGTGTGAGATTTAATGTATTCTCCTAACATACTTTGCATCATTGTTGTGCTAGCTCTCATACCATAGGCGGAGAAGAAGTAATGGTTTAAATATTGGAAAGATGACTGATCATACGCTGATCATTAGGAGGCATGATTACTTTCATTTTTATTGTGACTTCTCAGTCAGGAAGCCAAACATTATTCTAGGGCAGGGTTGTCAAACTCCAGGCTCATGGGCTGGATACATCACATGCTGGCCATGCCCACATCAGTGGTGGGATTCAATTTTTTTACTACTGATTATGTGGCCGTGGTTTGGTGGGCATGACATACTTTGGGGGGCATGTCTTGTTGGGAGTGGCATGGGAAGGATACTCCCACGCCACTTCAGGGGAAGGTTACTGCAAAATCCCCATTCTCTCTCAATCATCTGGGACTCAAAAGGCAGAGAATAGGTGAGGCAGGGCCAGTCAGAGGTGGTATTTACCAGTTCTCCTAACTACTCAAAATATCCACTACCGGTTCTCCAAAACTGGTCAGAACCTGCTGAATACCACCTCTGACCAATGCCTGGTTTAGTGAAGAAAAAAAAAGTTCCAATACATCACATGATGCCACCATGATGACATGAGTTTGACACCCCTGTTCTAAGGGGTTCAAATCCTTCACCAACAACCAAACACAAAGATTTTGTGCTTTAGGTAACAATATAGACTTCCTTAATTTTAGGAGCTATCCCTAAGAACTTTCAGGGAAGGTTGCATGCATATACAGTAACTATCAAATTGTGTGTATATATACAGTCTGTCTCTAACATCTCAGAGCAAGCTTCTGGCTGAAAGAAGCAAGGATTGCTTTCAAAATGAAGCTTTAGCAATAAAAAAACTTTTTTTTCCTGAGCCAAGGGCAGCCTTTCACCTTCAATAGTGTTTAATGCACCTGGGGACTCACTTCAAAATGAGATGGTTGGAACTGGGACAAATAGTAAATTTGAGTTCAAATGTATTTAATATAGTTTACTCTCCAGGCCTATATGTCATTTCCATCATATCAACATCATACTTTGGGAATTTGGTGAAGTGTTTATTGGGTGCAGAATTGTGGGAGTAACATATGTAATTCTGGAGCTTCAGGCTGTCTTGTGCAATTATTCAGTTTAAGTCATTACATAATAGAGGATCAAACAATATCATCATTCTTTTGAAATCCTGTATATTGTCCATGTGATGGAGGAGTAACACCTCCTTAAAACACCTTGGTCCAGCTGGTCTGGCTTGTAAGGGCCCCTTTCCAGGGTTACAGGAGAAGATGGTCAACGGTTTTGAAGGAGGAAGAGGGCTCTACACCCCAATGGCAGATAAAGCAGCAGAATCATCTTCTAGGAGAAGGGAAACTCTGATTACAAACCTCCCCTGCCTTGTGGTTATATCCACTACTGGAAAAGGTCTTGAGGCAAAATCTGGAGCCGGAGTCCCAGAAGTAGTTTGTGACTGTGTACAACAATATTCTGGTAACTCCTGTGACACAGCTGGAACCAATCATATCAGCTCTGCCATTCCGTTGGACTATTTCAGCGACGTGGGGAGGGGGGATTTGCTGCTTGGGTAACAGTCTTTCCTCCTTGTGCTGTAGAGGACGCTCCTCTTTCCAGAGCACAATACCATAGTTTTTTTGAGACTGAAGGATGCCAATGCCAATGCAATATAGTCCATATGGGTCTAGGACAATTGTGGCAGCATTGCCATCTCGCTACAGCCAACTTGCCATGGCCATTTTACTGTGACCAACTCAGCAAAACCATCTTGCCCTGACCATTTTGCTGCAGGACAACTCACTGTGGCCAACTCACCACAGGGCAATCCACACAGGATAATTCAATGCAATATATGTTACCTGCCTCTGTTTCCTCTTCATTATTTCCATTTTCGTCAATGTCGAAGAAACAGCAGTGAATAACATTTATTGCAATGAATGACTTTGTGTGAAATTGTCCCGTGACTATCTGTCATGCAATGAGTTTTTCTGTGGCAAGATGACTACAGCAATCTGGCCAGAGTGAGATAGGTTTAAGATTTAAGGTTTAACTTTATTTATAGGCTGCCCAATCCCGGAGGACTCCGGGGGGCTTACAGAGAGGGGAAAAAAGAAAATAAAGAAAATAAAAATAAAATAATAAGTTAAAAAACAACACAGATACATTCATTTCAGTCGGGGCTGGACCTCCATGATGAGGTCAACAGCCCCAGGCCTGTCGGAATAGCCAGGTCTTGACGGCTTTTCTGAAGGCCATGAGAGTGGGTGAGGTCCGGATTTCTGGGGATAGTTTGTTCCAGAGGGTCGGGGCAGCCACAGAGAAGGCCCTCCTCCGGAGAGCCGCCAGTCGACATAGATAGCACAGATAGCCATGATGAGTAGACCATGGCACGTTGTCCCAGTCTGTGTCCATCCTTCCACCTTTCTTCCTGATTTCCCAAAGAGAATAGCTGAATAAATGCTTTTTAACTGGAGTGATAGGAGTTGTCTGTCTGCAAACTTTCTGAACATCTGGGCTTCCTTGCATACTGTGCTTTTGCTTGTTAAATCTAAAGACTTCTGTCTGTTCAGGTTAAAGAGACTGTATGTCCTCTACCAGGTAGAATGAAGAACATTAAAGTGTCTGTAGAGATTCCCATTCATCCAGATCTGGATCCAAATGTGCTTTTTCAGGAGGCAACTGGACTTTCTTGTTTTTTCTTTTTGTTTCACTTTTCATCTAAGAAGCTTCTTCAACTCTGACACATTCCCCATTATCCTATCAGAACTGAAGAAGCTTCTTGGATAAGACATGAAACATCTTCAAAAGAAAAAACAAGTTAGCCCAGTTGCCTCTTGAAAAAGCACCTTTGGGACAACATTAAAGTGTGTTAAATAAATACTACAGATTGAACAGTTGTATTAAAGACAGTGTGAGTATAATAAATACTCATTTTTACCTTGCATCAATTAGTTTGTCAATGCAATGGTGTATATATGTCATATCCAGCAACTGTTTGTTCATAGTCATGTCAATAAGGTAAATATCACTGCCTCTAAATTCTGCTTTTCATATTCCCGTAATCTCATGTTTTCAGTTCTCTGCCTCTCCAAGCACATACAACCCCTGAATTTCAACCATTCGGGAGCACATATTTGTGAATGCGCTTGTTCATATCTATTTCGGGTTGAAGATAATTCTCTGTGGATCTGATGAAGAGGATGCAGTCATGAAAAGTTAGGCATCAACACACGTGTTAATGTCCAAAATGCATCAGCTGTAATTTTTGACCGTGAATCATTTAATATTCTATCTACATGTTTGCATTTTACGTGTTTGTGAGCAACACTATGACTAATGGGACTCTCAGGTGGCTGCTTGAAGGGCCAGTCCAAGAGTTCTCCAAATGATCTCAGTGGACCTGTTGCCACTTCTCTTTTTGTGTGAAGAGGGAATAGTTGCTATATGGTGTGACACCACAGAGCAGCTAGTGGAAAACAGCACTTCAAGAGCTTCTCTTTTTTTAAAAAAATGCAAAGAATTAAGTGAGGCTGTCTCATTTAATTTCATTTAATTTAAGTGATCCTCTGAATGTATTCCTTTGCTGTAGCTAGGAGCCATGCTGACTGATTAATGTTGGCTGTTTGAAGTATACTCTCTTCTTATCTGGTCCTGTGCAGGACTCACTACAGCCTGGGGAAACCTGCTGGTAAGTCAGACCTGGGGAGACGTATGCCTGCTCCTCTGTGACGAAGACAGAGTGGAAATAAGCAACAGCTCTGGAAAACAAAATGGAAACCATTTCTACTTTTGAAAAAAAAATGAAACAAATTTCAAAATGTTACTATTATGTATGCATGTGTACATATGTGTTCATGTATGGTTGTATATTTATATTTTGCAGAGGATAGATAGATAGATAGATAGATAGATAGATAGATAGATAGATAGATAGATAGAGATAGATAAAAAGGTAAAGTAAAGGTTCCCCTAGCACATATGTGCTAGTCGTTCCTAACTCTAGGGTGCAGGGCTCACCTCCGTTTCAAAGCCGAAGAGCCAGCACTGCCAAAGACATCTCCATGGTCATGTGGTAGTGGTGGGTTGCAGGTGGTACACCACAGTATGGGCATACCGGAGCCTGCCCGGAGTACTGGGTACCATTCCTGTACAGCACTCTGGATGGCCCACCCGCTCGCTTGCGCTCCTTACCTGTCCTTCAAAGCCTTCGGGGCTTCCACGCACGCAGATGGCACATACAGCGCCTGTGCGACGCTCCACCGAGCAGCTGGAGCATCGCAGAAGCTTGAAGAGGCATCGCTGGAAGGTAAGACACATGCGCATGCCACACATGTTCATGTGGAGGATGCCGAGCCCCATTGCAACCGTATGGTTGCAACGGGATCCAGAATTCACCACTGTCATGTGGCCAGCGTGACTAAACACTGAAGGTACACAGAACACTTTTTCCTTCTCACCAAAGGTGGTCCCTATTTTCCTACTTGCATTTCTATGTGCTTTTGAACTGCTAGGTTGGCAGAAGCAGGGACTAGTAATGGGAGCTCATTCCATTATGAAGCACTAGAGATTTGAACCATTGAACTGCCAACCTGTCTCATTGACAAGCTCAGTGTCTTAGCCACTGAGCCACCATGTCCCCATAATAGATAGATAAAACAGATGAGATATAGATGAGAGAGAGGGGGAAGGTACAGATAAATAGGGTGGATTGATGGATGAATGGATGGATGGATGGATGGATGGATGGATGGATGGATGGATGGATGGATGGATAGATAGATAGATAGATAGATAGATAGATAGATAGATAGATAGATAGATAGATAGATAGATAGATAGATAGATAGATAGATAGATAGATTCCTGTCCAATTGAAATAATCAGGAAACATAATTGGTCAGGGACTCAACATTAGTCTGATAAACATTGCTCTTGGTGTTCTTCTTCCTGACCTCATGATTTCTCTTCATCCTTGAGTTGGGAGGAAAATTGGTAAGAATAACCGAACTCTACCCGTCTCCTATATTCTGCAGTTCCTGTACTATATCATGAAGACATCCTCTCAAAGAATCTGTTAGTGAATCTGTTTGCACCAAAGCAAGCTGAATATAAAAGTGAGCTTCTCTACTGCACGCCAGGAGGCAAGACAAGAAACAATGGATGGCAACTAATCAAGGAAAGAAATAACCTAGAACTAAGGAGAAATTTCACTGGAAGCTTTTAAGAAGATTAACAGAGTTGGAAGAGACTTTATATGTCATCTAGTCCAACCCCCTACTCAAGCAGGAGGCCCTATACCATTTCTGACAAATGGCAGTCCAATCTCTTCTTGAAAGCCTCAAGTGATGAAACCCCTACAACTTCCGAAGGCAACGTCTTTTCCATTGGTTGATTGTTCTCACTGTCAGAAAGTTCCTCCTTATTTCTAGGTTGAATCTCTCCTTTGGCTCATATTTAGACTGGACAACCACTAGTCTGAAATGGTATAGGGTCTCCTGCTCAAGCAGGGGGTTGAATTAGAAGACCTCCAAGGTCCCTGCCAATTCTGCTATTTTATATTCTATGTAGACACAAGGATAATGTAGAACCAGAGTAATTTTCTTGTAAGCATCAATTAGGTTAGAGTTGTAAAAATACCAAGCTTCACCTTGCAAGATAATTTGAATTCAAAGAAATCCCTCAAAAATTGCATGTTCCTGAAACATAAATCCCTCTTTGACAGGGTAAGAATTATTTTTTTGAAAATTACCTGACATATTTGAAAATATTACTCATATACATGGTGAGAAATTCCTTTTATGTATTGGTCACTTTCTAAGAGGTACTGTCTCCAGTGGATCCTCTATGCTCCATTTAGAATAATCTCTATAGCAAAATGAAGAGATTATTCTAAAGGGACCCAAGAGAACCTATTAGAGGCTATTCCCAAACCCGCAGATAAATGGGAATCTAGAATATATTTTTGCAGTATGGCTTCAGACAGAAACTCTTAAGCAAGGGACCTGTCCAATGCCTGTTTTTTTCCTGGTATTAATCTCAGCATACAAGCCACATGTTTTACCCATCTGCCTTGTGTCTATAGAGATGCTCAGTCATCCAGGTTATGGTTGTTCGAAATGTGCTTTTTCCAAAAGCAACAGGACTTCATTTTGCTTCTCACGTAAACAGTTTCTTTGGTTCTAAAAAGTGAAACATCTTCAAGCTTCTTCTGCAATAACATTGTATTGCTAACTAGGGCATACAAAACTTTTGCCAGACCTATTCTCAAATACAGCTCATCTGCCTGGAATCCACACTCTATATCAGACATTAATATGATCGAGTGGGTCCAGAGGTATTTCACGAGAAGAATACTACAGTCCTCTGCTCACAATAGAATCCCTTATGTCACCAGGCTCAAAATTTTGGTCTTGGACAATCTGGAACTGCGCCACTTCTGGTCGGACCTAAGCATAGTACACAAAATTGTCTGCTACAACTTCCTATCTGTCAATGACTACTTCAGCTTCAACCTCAATAATATATGGGCAAACAATAGATACAAACCCAAGGTAAACCGTTCCAAACTCGATTGCAGAAAATACGACTTCAGCAAAACAGTGAGCAATGCCTGGAATGCTCTACCTGACTCCTTGTTACATCCTCTAACCCTCACAGCTTCAACCTTAAACTATCTACCTTGGACCTCACTCCATTCCTAAGAGGTCCGTAAAGTGGGGGGCATGCATAAGCGCAGCAGCGGGCCTACCGTCCCCCTCCTACTATCTCCATTTATTTGTATTCATTTCCTTCTTTTGTGTCCATGTTCATACTTATACCTGCCATCTTGTACATGTTTGACAAACTAATAAGTAAAGGAATGAATGAATGAATGAATGAATGAATGAATGAATGAATGAATGAATGAAACAATCAAAGTCTAGTTACCTTTGAAAAAAGCACCTTTGGGACACCCATCTATCTTGATTCCCAGCACTGCTGCCCATCCAATACTTGTAAACACTTGCTGAAAGCATATTCTCATTCACAGAGAACAAATCCTGGTCAATGCATTTCATCTTTTCAGGTATTTTTTTTCACAATGAAGCAATGATTCTAATGATAAGTATGATCTTGAAATTTTTGTAGCTCCTCTGATGACTTTTTTTGGTGGGGGATTGTATTGGACTACCAAGTTTGGCTCTGATCAGTATTGAAGACCTTGAAAAAGAAAAATGAGAATGCTTGTGCTGTTCATCTTTGTTCTCCTGGCTCTCTTAAATCAGTAAGACAGATTTCCCCAGATATACCATCAAATGGAAAAGATTCTCAAAGATTAAGAAGAAAGGAAAAAATCTGAAAAGGGTACACAACTTGAGGATGTGCTTAAAGGAGACAACTCCAGCCTGCTTCTTGATAAGGAAACCTGGCCTTTTGTCTTTCATCAATATATGACTTTTAATTAATTAATCATTAATATATAAAAATTTAGTATGGGAAAAGCATTTTGGAGGCATTTTCAATAATCTAATTGGAAAGGTACTTTAAAAAGAAATACCTTATTTTTCGGAGTATAAGACGCACCGGAGTATAAGACACACCAAGGTTTTGAAGAAGCAAATTTTAAAAAAAAGTTTTTGCAATCTGCAAACCTTCCCAAAATGCCCCCTTTTTTTCGCTCATTTCTACCCTCCCCAACCCCCAGGAACACTCTGCAAAGCTCCTAAAGGCTATGCACGGCTATTTTGGTGAAGGGGTTTCAGGAGGCAAAAAATCCTGAATTCAGTGTATAAGAAGCACACAGATTTTCAGCCTCTTTTTTGAGGGAAAAAGGTGCGTCTTGTACTCTGAAAAATATGGTAGCAATTTCCAGAGAGTTGTCTGGCTTGCATATCAACATTTACCTAGGACCTGTGGGGAGTGTGAGACATATTCAGGAAACATTTAAATATGAAAATTCCTTTTCCCCAAGTTCTTGACATAGGGAATACTTGTATTGTACATTACAACAATTTTAAGTAGATATGGTTGCTGTGTATTGCTCATTCCCTTAGGACCATGATGGCATGTGTTTAGTCCTCGCGCTTACGACTGACAGCCGGCAACAGCCAAGCCGCGCCTGATTGGCAAAGGTGCGGCTGGCTGAGCGTGGGCTGTCAGAAGCACGCCAATTGGTTGCCCTGCTTGACAGCTCGGTATAAATAGCTGTCAACCTTGATTCTCTGTTCTATTAAAAGTTGTTGAGTTACCTCAGGTGCCTTCTGTCTCGTCAATCCTCAGTCTACTTCAGCATGAACCTATGGCATGCATGTCCAAAGTGGCACACGGAGCCATATCGCCTGGCATGCACGGCGTCACTCATACCTCTTGTGGGTTTCTAGGCCACATGCGTACATGGTGATCAGTTGGCCTTTGTGCATGTGGCAGTGCCTAAAAGTGGAAGAGCTGGTCTGCCATCTTCCGGTGTGAGCATGTGCGCTGACCAGGTGATCATCATGCACATCCATGCCAGTGAGTGGAAGACTAGCTGGCCGGCGTGCATGTGTGTGCTGGAAACCGGACGTTCATTTTATGGCACGCACATGCCCCCTGGGCAGCTCCTCTTTCATGTTGTGTCCCCGATGAGTGTGGGTGCGCAGGCACTCCCTTTTCGGCACTGAGTGCAAAAAAGGTTCACCATCACTGCCTCAAGGGATGAGAAAATACAATTTTATTTGAGGGATATGATATTCAGTTAAGTTCCAAGTCATCTTCTGTTAAATGTATCAGATAAAAAGTGAAAGGAATGATCTCCGCCTTGATGAACTGTAACCAATTAATGGAGGGAAGGCTGTATTAGATGAACTATAATCTGATTCAGGAATAGGCAACCTGTTTTTTTCATCCCTTCAATGCCTAGAAACACCCGGAGTTGTTGCCAAAGTGATTTTTTTTTAATTGCGGCGAAAAGGAGGGGGAAAAAAGGAGAAAACATATTTAATATACAGGCAGTAATGCACCGTAATTCATCAATTTAATTTTAATTACATAGTCAGTTATACAGGCACATCTACTGTACAGTTCTTTGTTCAAGCTTTGTCAATTTGTTGTAGTATGACTCTCAAAATTCTGCTGGAAGGTAAAATGTAGTGTTTGGTATGAAAAAAAAAAAGTTGCAGGATTCTACTGGGCAATAAAGATTGTAAAATCAAGAACTTGGAAGGGGGCATTTGAAACAGGAATCTGTGCAAGGATATTCCCAAGAGAAGGTTGTCTAACCTCCACCTGAAAACATTCACTGAAGGGAATCAACTTCTCTCTGGGAATTGGTTTCAGCGTTGAAATGGTCTTCTGACTGGGAAGGCCTTTTTTTAAAAAAATACTCAAAAATCATCTCCTTTCCGAGTTCAAATTCACTATTCCATATTCTGTACTCTAGAATGAGAGACAGAAGGTCCTGACCTTCTTCAGTGTGAAAATCCTGAAAAATAGTCAAATTCCCCATCATTTGTCCTTTTTCAAAACTAGTTAAGCCCGTGTTTTTAATAGGCTTCATAGGGCTTACTTTCTAATCCCCTGATCATTTTTGCTACTCTGTACAATTTCTCTAAATCCTTGCCAAAGTGCAGTACCTAAAACTAGACATTTGCTCAAGCAGAGTTGGACTAATGTAGGAGCAATCACTTCACGTGATTTTGAAATTATATTGCTATTGATTTGACCTAACATTGTCAGATTTCTAAATTCTTGTTTGATACCACTACTACCAATATATAAATATTCCTCTTTGACTTTGGAATCACTGATGTCTCTCTCTCTCTCTCTCTCTCTCTCTCTCTCTCTCTCCCTCCCTCTCTCTCTCTCCATCTCTCTCTTCCCTGCCCCCTCTTTCTCCCTCCCTCCCTCTCTTTCTCCCTTCCTTCCTCTCTTCATCTCCCTCTCCCCTCTTTCTCTCTCCCTCTCTCTCCACCCTCTCTCCCTCCCCCCTCTCTCTAACTCATCTGTCGCTCAACTGTCTCTCTCTGTGTCATCTCTATTATTTCATAATATTTATAATCTACCTCAGTGCCGAACCATTTGGATGGTGTAGAATCTAAAAGAAAAAATAAAACATATTAATAAATAACCAGATTGGGGAGGGCGGGGGAACCGTCCACCCAAAATAAAACCCACAATAGCCCATCCAGTGCTTCATGCACATTTTGTTGGAGAAAACTGAACTGAAAGAGAAGTTGAATAACTCTGTTTTTTCTTTGTTACCTGTTACCATTTTGCTTTCTTCATTCAGCAGTTGGTAGCCTGATTCTTCTCTTTTCCTTTTATTTTGGACATGATCTCAAGAAGCCCTTTTTGTTATTCTTAGCATCTTTCACTAACTCAGCTCATGCTGAGCTTGAGGTTTCCTGTCACCAGCTGTACAGTTTTGGACATCCTGTCTAAACTCTTCCTTGGAGACCTGTCCCTCTTTTCATTTCCTGTTTAGGTCTCTTTTCATTTTCCAGGCTTTTCTAAAACTTTTTTTGTTTTGTCACAATGGCTTCTTCGAGTGTCATTCTCACTCCCAACTCTTTACCGGAATTATTTGCAGTTGTGTGTATTTTTTTTAAAATAGTTTTTATTAAACATTTTCAAATTTAAAAAGAACAAGAAAAAATGCAAAAAAACAAATACAAAACAGATAAAAACAAAAACAACATAACAATATAATATACCATATTTTTCGGAGTATAAGACACACCTTTTTCCCTCAAAAAAGAGGCTGAAAATCTGGGTGCGTCTTATACACTGAATACAGCATTTTTTGCCTCCCCAAACCCCGCCCCTTCACCAAAATGGCCATGCAGACCCTGTAGGAGGCTTTCAGAGTGCTCTTGGGGGCGGGGGAGGGCAGAAATGAGCAAAAAACCAGGCCATTTTTTGCTTAATTCTGCCCCCCCCCCCAAAGCCCTCAGGAGCACTCTACAAGTTTCCTAAAGGCTATTCATGCCTTTTTTAAAAAAAATAAGGGCCCATTTCCATGAAAACTTTTTTTAAAATTTGCCTCTTCAAATTTTCAAATTTCTTATACTCCTGTGCATCTTATACTCCGAAAAATATGGTACTTTTACAGCTTCCCATATCAGCATGTATATTCTGCTTTTGTAGTTTACTATTCAATTTTTGCCTTCTTGTATTTTTAACAATTCTAATGGTAATGTAATAATTATCTTACAATGTAATAGTATAGTGCACATAATCAAATTTTACATATATGCATATATACATTTTTCTTCATAATATAATCAATAGTTTTCAAAACTTTTATTTCTTGTTTTGGCTTCTATTCTCTAGCCACATGTACAGTCTACTCCAAATTTTATAATAGTCCGACTCTTCTCTTTTTTTTAACTCCATGGTCATCCTGTCCATTTCAGCACATTCGAGTATCTTCCTAATTACCATATCATCCAGGGGGGGGTGTAGTTCTTTGTTTGCAGTTGTGTTTTTAGCATGTCCTTTTTAGCAACTCCCATCCTTCTTGATTTCCTTTCTCAATTAGCTTTTATCATTAGGAGAGTCTACTTAATGGGATCTCCACGAGCTGCACTGGCTGCCTATTGGTCTCCGGACACACTTCAAGATGCTAGTTGTTACTTTTAAAGCCCTACATGGTATTGGACCTGGGTACTTGAGAGACCGCCTCATGCCAGTTACCTCCCAAAGACCTATTAGATCCCACAGATTAGGCCTCCTCTGAATTCCATCTGCCAGCCAATGTCGGCTGGCGACTCCTTGGGGGAGGGCCTTGTCTGTGGCTGCTCCGGCCCTCTGGAACGATCTCCCCATGGAGATTTGGACCCTTACTATCCTTCCGGCCTTCCGCAAAGCAGTTAAGACCTGGCTGTTCCGGCAGGCCTGGGGCTGTTGAACTATCCAGCCCCATCCGAGGTTATGGCTCTTGTAGAATTTTAAATTGTTGTTTTTATTTTATTTTTTGTATCCCCTCCCTTTTTTATTGTGAGCCGCCCTGAGTCTCTTGGGAATAAGGCAGCATACAAATTCAATAAATTGAATTGAATTGAATTGAATCTTACTGAAATCTGCTTTTCAGGTGCCCAAGATAAGTCTTTGATTACATAGATTTGATTTCCCTTAAAATTAAGAGTTCCAGCATGATACATCACTCTTTTCTATGACTTCCAGCCCTTCAAGTAAATCAGGGGTGTCAAACTCGTGGTGTCACATTATTGTCAAGTGATAAATCATAACTTTTTCCCCTTCGCTAAAACAGGGATGAGCGTGGTCTAGTGTATGGTGCATCCAGCCCGTGGGTTGCGAGTTTGACGCCTTTGAAGTAAGTCTTCTTTGTTGATTAGTGTTACATTAAGAATAATTAAAGTTCTTTTTGATTATAGCTATTGAAAGACAGGACATTTATAGGCATTGCTTTATAAATAAAAAATATTCAACAATTAAAAGAATACAGGAACTTTTTATCCACTATGAGAATTTTACCATAACCTCTACTTTAAAAAAAAAAAGCTTTGAAAAGATCTTCTTCAGTGCACTGTAATGCACTTCCCACAGCAGTTTTGAAGGACCGATACAGAAAAATACCATATGAACTGTGACTGTACTCCTGTGGACAAAGGACCATTGAAACTATAACTTATGTCCTGCTATACTGCATCTTCGCTAAGGATTCACTGACTCAATTTATAATTCTAACATAATAAAATATCTGGGAAATGCTGATCTTTTTTTACATGTAACTAACTATCTGATCAATAGAAAGTAGTTTTTCTAAAGGTGGCCAAATTCTCTTATGCTGTATGCAAAATTAGGCAGATATATCTAACTGATAATCAATCACAATGATATATTGATATACTGATTGATTATCAGTTAGATATATCTATTTTTTACTATTATTGTTGTTTTTAATGCTTTTATTTGTAATTCTGATCTGCGACTGTAATAAAAAATGATTTAATATATTGGGGGTTCTTGTTCTTGCCCTATATAAGGGAATGCAGTGGAACGAAGGACAAGTGGCTCAATGGCTAAGACACTGAGCTTGTAGATTAGGAAGGTCAGCAGTTCGGTGGTTCAAATCCCTAGAGCTGCATAACGGAGTGAGCTACCATTACTTGTCCCAGCTTCTGCCAACCTAGCAGTTTGAAAGCATGTAAAAATGCAAATAGAAGAATAGGGACCACCTTGGTGGGAAGATAACAGCATTCTGTGCACCTTCGGCATTTAATCATGCCGGGCGCATGACCATGGAGACATCTTCAGACAGTGCTGGCTCTTTGGCTTTGAAACGGAGATGAGCACCACCCCCTAGAGTCAGGAATGACTAGCACATATGTGCAAGAGCAACCTTTACCTTTATTCCCATTTAGCTGACCATATTTGACTTCTGCTTAATCTGACATGTTATCCTGGCCCATTCACTACTGGAATGCAAGTTTTCATAACTAATTGGGTCTCAACAGGAAAAAGGTCTCTGCCCAAGGTTTTTAGGACTGGTTTTCTCCAGGAAAGTACTTCCTATTGCTCCGATAATGACAGAAGAAGAACTCCAACCTACCAGTGACAGGATCCAAAACTATTAATTGCATTATTTCTTTTTTTAAAAAGACTGAAACATTTTTGCTTGCATACATATGTTATTCTCTTTCATGTAATAGTCCCAACAGGAAATGCATTGATTCAAATGAATCGATTATTGTGCTTCTTATTTACAGTGTAGTCTTACTGCATTGCACAGCTTCCAGGGTTCTTTTTATGACTATAATTCCAACAAGATAAATCACAATGGCAATTTACACATCAAAACAGGTTCAAGATGCTTGTTGTTCTTCCTTGACCTTCAGAATACCATTTATTTTAATCTTTCTGGAAAAGTAAAAGGTTGCCTACTGTTTTAACTCATTAGGCTCATTAATTCAGAACTCATCTACTAGACATTAAAACCACCATGTATCCTACATGTGGAATTAATTATAGAAGACAAGATAAGAAGGGTATTTCATTTCAGAAATCTAATGCATAAGTAGGATTAGTCAATTGATAACTAATTTTTCTCCACCTATTTCACAACATTTTGCTGTAACTAGACATAATGCATACCAAGGTATTTGAATATGTGGAAGAGTTTAATTATTCAGAGTCTAGCTAGGAGATGGATAGAAAATTGTTAACCGCTGTAGAACAGTGTTATGTAAAGAAAGATTCTATCATGTATTTAACAATGAATATAAAAATGTACTAGGTACTCAGAAGAACTATTTCAAATGTTCCCCATGCCTCAAAAATAATTTATTTCATGAATTTCATCAACTTTGAGGATAATGGAGAATTTAAGTGTTTTGTGAGCATCTCAAGAAAATGTCTCTTAAAGTCCTCATATATGTGGGAAATTTTGACTTTAGCTATCCCCTTCACATGTCTACCTTTACTTTGAGTAAGAGGGTGAATTGGGATGAGAGATTCACAAAATTGTTTTTCTACGATAGTACTGCTATTATCCCTTCTCCTGGTCTAGGAAAGTTTTGAAATTATCCAACGATAGGCATGCAGTAATGATTAAAGAAAGAAAAATTAGCCTTTTCAAGGAGAACTGTTAAACTATTTTAATACATTTACCCACTTATTGTGACAAAAAAATGTTTACACCAAGACTTCAATCTGGAAAACACGGATACAGTTTAATTAGGCTAAATGTACTTGTTCCTCCTCCATCCGTCTGACCATCCATCCATCCATCCATTCATCCATCCATCCATTCATCCATCCAACCAATAATAGAAATGAGGTTGTAATTCTAGACATTTCTGAAATTAAAAGTCAGATAGAATAGAAACAGACATTTAATAAACCTGCTTTCAAACTAATAGCAGTGTGTATCTTGTGTTGACATAAAGAAGTTCTAAAGCTTGGGTTTCTTTAGCAAGTAGCAGTTATGATTTGTTCCTTAAGAATCTTCAGTGCTATATTTGTTATATTTAAACTTCTGGCCATGGAAAGTGCTCAAAGCTTAATTGATTTGTGCAGAAGTGGAGAGTCTGTAGCCTTAAGACTAATTGAAAAGCTCTCTGAAAGTTATCAGTTCAAACCTCTGGTGTGACAAAGAAAAGGGAAAATATCAGTGAATTTAAAAAAAATTGTGTGAAAATATAGAATGGTGCTTCCTTTGCTTTAATCCTATTAACCTGATTCACCGTTGTTTATCATAAAGACATGGACTGATTGGCTCTTTCCCTGAATCTATTGGAGGTCGTGAGAACAGTGGTAATGGACTAGAGCAAACTCATGGCCAATGGGCTCTGATGCATCATATGCTGTCCACGCCCATACCCAGTTTAGCAAAGGGAGGGGGAGTCACAATATGTCACATGACAATGCCATGAGATATGAGTTTGACACTCCTGGACTAGAGAAAGTTCGTGTCGAATCCTTACTTACTTAGACATTAAGATTCAATAATGTATTGAGCCAGTTCCATCTGTAACACATTAATCATTGGATGGTGACAAGATAGGAGGCACCAACTTGTGGATGCTACTCACTTCAGCAAATTGATGAGTTATAATAAGACTTTTAACAGACTACATCAAGTTTAATAATAAAAATTGTTTGGAACTCATTTGGTGCCTTTGGAATCACTGATATATATCTCTCTCTCTCTTTATCTATCTATCTATCTATCTATCTATCTGTCTGTCTGTCTGTCTGTCTATCTATCTATCTATCTATCTATCTATCTATCTATCTATCTATCTATCTATCTATCTATCTCAATCTGTGTGTGTGTGTTCACACCATGAAGTCAGACTCAACTCTCTCTCTTTCAATCTCTTTCTCTTTCTCTTTCCTCTTTCTCTCTTCTCTTTCCCTCTTTCTCCCTCTTTCTCTTTCTCTTTCTCTCTCTCTCTCTCTCTCTCTCTCTCTCTCTCTCTCTCTGTGTGTGTGTGTGTGTGTGTGTGTGTGTTCATTATTTGCAAAACAAAGTCAGTCTCCACTCATGAAAATACCATGATTTTATTTTTTGGTAGGGGAATATTTTCAAAAGAGGTTTGCCCTCTTCTAGGGCTGAGAACAAGTAAGCCAGCTAGTGCTATTCCTAAGTCAGGACTAGAATGCCTAGCTTCCCAGTTTCTAGCTCAGTAATAGTGGGGCGGGGGGAAGATGGGCACTATAATAACAGGATGGATCTCATCTACTTTGTTGGCATCAGGAACGTAAAGCAAAGAAGGTAGTCAATGTTTTCTGCCAATTTCTTGACCATTTCATCAGAGCAAGGAAAAACAGCATCACACCACAAAATCTGGACGAGAAGGGTCAAGACGGTTGTTGATGATCTAACAAGAATGCTCTGATTCAATTCATTCTCCCTGATTGTTCATCCTGTTATTGTAGGCCATCTATTTTTTTTTTCAGAATCACTTCTAGTCTAGAGGAGGCAACACAAATTAAATACATGTCATCAGTTGATGAGTTTTAGAGTGACTGCTCTTCATCACAATATAGGAAACGAGTCTATAATCACACAGGGGGAGGGTATTTGAAAGCAGACCTTAAGCCAGAAGTTATCTCAGCCTGCTGGCTATGTTCCCACTCATGCCCAGCTGGTGCTAACAACTGTGGGAAATAGTTGACAGCCACATCAGATTTAGGCTCCACAGGAATCAATCTCTGAAAGCCAAAAGTGGTTCCGAGATCCTCTGGTGGGAATTTAAAGACAAAAAGAAAGAAAAAAAAACAGCTTGCACTGTTCTCATTATTTGCAAAACAAAGCATTTAATAAGAATGCCAAAATGTTCCCTGTTTGCTAAGCACAATCACTGCACATCTTAGACTACTACATACTGTATATTTAGAATGGCTTCCCATCTTTTCTTAAATGTCCTTCAATATGAGGCAATTTGATGTTGTGGTTAAGGCTAGAACAGGCTAGAAACAAGGAGATAACAAGTGCTAGTTGAAGGGATGTGGTGACTCAGTGGCTGAGATGCTGAGCTTGACGATCAGAAAGGTCAGCAGTTTGGCAGCTCAAATCCGTAGTGCCACATAACAGAGTGAGCTCCCATGACGTGTCCCAGATTCTGCCAACCTAGCAGTTCAAAAGCATGTAAAAATGCAAGTAGAAAAATAGGGACCACTTTTGGTGGGAAGGTAATAGCGTTCCATGTGCTTTCGCCATTTAGTCATGCCAACTACATGACCACGGAGACGGATAGCGCTGGCTCTTCAGCTTTGAAATGGAGATGAGCACTGCCCCCTAGAGTCAGCTAGCCTAGCACATATGCGCGAGGGGAACCTTTACCTTATAGCATATCATAATTACAAGGGTCTGTTTTTCTATTTTAAATATAAATACATATGTTTTTTTTCTAACATTCTACTTATCCACAATCCTCATACAGCAAATGTTTATAGAAACACCATTGCTTTTAAGTTATTTTATTGCTAGCTGGAAGTATTGATAGTTATCCCTTTTAAAAGGCAGATGAAATGTACACATTCCATTAATTGATTTCTGTATTTTGTGCCGCACAGTTTCCTTCTCATATCTGATGAAAATAATTGCCTATACAATACAAGCTCATGCATCTTGTTTTGTTTCAGATAAAATAATTTGTTAGCCTTAAAGCATCACAAACTCTTTAAAGGAGGCTCTTTTTCCAGTAAAGCAGTTTCTGGCTCATGTGTACTCCCACAGAAAGGAAAATCTATAGTGAAATTAAATAATATCAGGATTTTTTTGATGAAAATTTAGATCCAAAGAGGTATTGGAGACTATTAAACTCCTGAAAGTTCATTTCTACCAAATGTATTTTACTATCATGAGCCCATGTGAGTGGGCAAAGATTGAAAATAAAATGAAATATTTTTCTTGTCAAATATAATCAGGGATGAACATAAATTTCTTGTCTCTTTGGAACCATTTAGAAAGCAAATTCCTTTTCCTCAAACTACTTGAGAACTGAATAGAATAGAATAGAATAGAATAGAATAGAATAGAATAGAATAGAATAGAATAGAATAGAATAGAAATTCTTTATTGGCCAAGTGTGGTTGGACACACAAGGAATTTGTCTTTGGTTCATAAGCTCTCAGTGTACATAAGTAGAATAAAATACATTCATCAAGAATAAAAAATATACAACTTAGTGATAGTCAAGTTACTAATAAGCTATCAAATCATTCTAGGAAATAAATAAAAACAATATAAATTGTAAAGATACAAGCAACATGGTTATAGTCATAAGTGGGAAGAGATAGATGCTAGGAAGGATGAGAAGAATAATAGTAATACAGATTTAGTAAATTATTTGAGAGTGTAGTGGGAATTAGTTGTTAAGCAGAATGAGGGCATTTGGGGAAAAACTGTCTTCTCTTGTTGTTGTGATATCAAATAAGACAATTGAGTTTTCTAGCATGTTTCCAGGGCTTTTGTTTGGCGTGTACATCCATAGAGATCAGAGCATTCTTTGATTTCCAATTGTCCTTTTACTCAGGACATTTATGGAGATCAGAGAGGAGTTTGCAAAAGGCTTTATTCTAGATACCATATGATACCCTTCTAGAACCTGATGCCTTCCAGAAGATTTATACTACAATTCATTCTAGCCAGAGTGAGTAGCATTCAGGCAAGCAGAGACAGAGATCATGAAGGTTCATTATTCCTTATCCAGAGGTGGGGTTCACTTACTTTCCTTACTGGTTTGCAAATGTGAGCGCACATGCGCTCGCTTCACTAGCACATGCCTCGTCTGTGCATGTGCAGTGCTTCCGCATTACATTGGGGCAGGTGGGTGGAGCCTCCAGCAGCTTCTGCTACTGGTTTGTCCAAACTGGAGAGAACCGGCTGAATACCACCTCAGTCCTTGTCCCTTCATCTCTATACATTAAATGATTATGTTCCTTTAAAACTGATTAGGAAATTTACCTGAAAAAGCAAACTCAAATAAATTTGGGACGGTTGGAAAATTTCTATTAAAAGGAAGGTGAAAAAATGGCTATTGTTATTGTTATTCAAATATTCAAGAGCCACAATGGCACAGTGGTTAGAGTGTGGTACTACAGGCTACTTCTGCTGCCTGCCTGCTGCCTGCAATTTGACAGTTCGAATCTCACCAGGCTCAAGGTTGACTCAGCCTTCCTTCCTTCTGAGATGCGTAAAATGAGGACCCAGATTATTGGGGGCAATATGCTGACTCTGTAAACCGCTTAGAGAGGGCTGTAAAAGCACTGTGAAGTGATATATAAGTCTAAGTGCTATTGCTATTCTCTTTTCACAACAGTGTAAAGTCACAGCTGCCAGTTCTGTAGCTGGTGGCAACCTTCCAGTGATGTGCAGTCAGGGGAGGCAGGGGAGGCAGAGCCTCACCACTATTATCATAAAAAGAAAAAAAAATGTAAAAGGAAAAAGGCAAGAGCTGAGATCAGGCTGAGCTAGTTGCTGCCAGAGTCACTGTGGATGAATCTGCTCAGTGCTTAACTGTTTAAAAAAGCCTCTTAAAAAGCGCCCTCTACAGGAGGAGGCAGGAGAACAACGTGCCTCATTTAAACTGACTTTAGGCGTTTTATGATCACTTGAGCAGAGTTAAGCAAAGGTTAAAAGCCTAAAAATTCCTGACATAGGTGAGGCACGTCATTCTCCTGTCTCCTCCTGTAGAGGGCGCTTTTGTAGAGGCTTTTTTAAACAGTTAAGCAGAGTCATCCACGGTGACTCTGGCAGCAACTACTCAGCCTGACCTCAGCTCTTGTCTTTTTCCTTTTACATGTTTTTTCTTTTCATGATGACAGGCAAGAGCAGAGTTGAAATCCTCTCTAAAACAGCTGGAAAAGGTACGTGTGGGTCGGAGGAGGGGGAGGAATTCAAACTTCATCCTCCTGGTGCGGGGCTTTGGGCAAAGGCTGGAGGGAAGTGCTCTCCCTCCCCAAGTGTAGTTTGATTGCAGACAGAGCCATGTTGTCTTTTCAAACCTGTAATCAGTGAAGCTGGGCTGGATCCTTCCGGGGCTCTGTGTGTGTGTGTGTGTGTGTGTGTGTGTGTGTGTGTGTGTGTCTGTGTGTGTGTGTGTGTGTGTGTGTGTGTGTTTATTTGAGAGAGAGAGTTTGAGTAAGAGAGGGAAGTGGGTAGGAGAGATAGTCCAATCCAACTTCTGTGTGTGTGAGAGAGAGGGGGGGAGGGAGGTAGAGAGGGAGGAAGGAGGGGAAGGGAGAAGAAAATAGCTATTGCTATTGCTATAAAAAGAAAGAAGGAAACCTATTTTGCAAAGGAGAAAAACAAATGCTGTCGCTTTAAATTGGAACTGAGTATGCCTGGCTGTGGAATTCTGGGAGTTGAAGTCCACAAGTCTAAAAAATTTATGTCAGTGCCTCACCAGCCATAAACCTCACTGCACATCACTGCAACCTTCATATGCTTCAAGTTCTTCTTAAGAATCTAGGATATCATAACATATTGGTGTAATAAATCGGTGTGGATTCAAGCAGTGTAGCTTTTTGCAATTGATGGATGGAATTTTTTTCAATTCACAGATTTTCTTGGTGCCATCCAAGATTTTTGGGATTGTACCCAATATGTCCTGATACTGGGACCACCACAGCCAGTTTATTCCATAATCTTTCAAAGTCAATTTTCAGATCTTGATAGTTCGTCATCTTCTCCAGTTCTGTCTTCTACTCTACCATCCCTGCTATTGCCACATCAATTGTTTACACTTTCTTCTTTTCAACCATAGTTAAATCTGGTGTGTTATATGCTAAGACGTTCTAGTTTGTATTTACGAAATGCACAATAGTTTAACCTAGTCCTTTTTTTTACTAAATGGATAAAAATGATTTTTATTCATTTTCAACTATATGTTCCCACTAATTTTTCATTACTAGCACATTATAATTTTAAAGTGTCATTTTGATGACTCTGTTATGTTGTTGTTTATAATCACTTTGTGAAATTGTCTTGCATGACCCGAGCATATGATCTACTATTTCTTCTCCTACTTTGCACAATTTACACTTTCAAACATTTGATGATTTTTCAGTTTTGGCTTTACAAAGCATTCATTGGTATAGTTAGCTGTTGAGCAGCTAAAACCAAGCCCATACTCTTGTTTTTAATGTTCCAGTTGAAAGCCACTTTTATTTTTATTCACCTTTTTCTTAATCTTTTGTAGAAATTTACCATATAATAGCAGTAGCAATAGCAGTTAGACTTATATACCGCTTCATAGGGCTTTCAGCCCTCTCTAAGCGGTTTACAGAGTCAGCATATCGCCCCCACAATCTGGGTCCTCATTTTACCCACCTCGGAAGGATGGAAGGCTGAGTCAACCCTGAGGCGGTGAGATTTGAACCGCTGAACTGCAGATAGCAGTCAGCTGAAGTGGCCTGCAGTACTGCACTCTACCCAGTGCGCCACCTCGGCTCTTAATGTATATAATGTATCACAATTATGACCCAGGTATTGACAGCTTTGATGCTTTTTCTACTGTTCAATTTTGTCTTTAGCAAATCTTTAACTTTCTGGATGTATTCTCTATTAATCACATGTTTTACTTGTCCATGCTTGATGTTATCCTACTGAAATAATGCCTAGATATTGCTAGGCTTCATCCTAATGGGTTGACCATTGACAGTGGTTAGAGTACAGTACTGCAGGCAGCTACAGCTGACTGCTAACTGCAGTTTGGCAGTTCAAATCTCACTGACTCCAGGTTGACTCAGCCTTCCATCCTTCCAAGGTGGGTAAAATGAGGACCCAGATTGTTGGAGGCAATAGGCTGACTCTGTAAACCGCTTAGAGAGGGCTGTAAAAAGCACACTGAAGTGGTATATAAGTCTAAGTGCTATTGCTAAGCATTTCAGTTCCATCATTGTTTGTGATTTTACCTGATTTATTGCTACTTTAGCATATTTGTTTAGGCCAAATTCTATTGTTATGTCTTGCTGAAAATTCTCATAGTATTGTCAGCGACTAGATTTTGATTTTCCATAAAGCTTCAAACCATCGATATAAAGCAAATATGACATTTTATTAGCATCTGTTGCCCTTTGATAGCCAATACTTGTTTTCTTCAAAATCGCTGAAAATATGATTGTAGCAATGACAAATAATAAGGGTGATAATGAGTCACCCTGGATGATGTCTTTCTTGATGTTAACAAGCCCCTGTTTTTTTTTCATTTCCAACTACCAGTTCTGTATTCCATTGCTTCATTAACATTCTAAAGTTTTTACAGATTCAGTAATTAGACTGACACAGGAGTTGTGTTGATTCAGTAATACTTTTATAGGAGTGCTCCAGAGCAACCATGAAACTTTGCTTTCTGGGGAGAAAAAAAACTGCCTGCTTATAAAGAGAAACGATAAACAGTTTCTGAGTAGTATTTTTAAGTGCTGCTTTCTCTGTACAGAAAACAAACAAAGTGAGTATAGGTTTATTGGTCAGTGCTGCTTAGACACTTTAATGACTACAGAATTTCCTCCCATAATTAGACATCCTTTTGTTGAGTAGTAGACCACCTCTGAATTCCTCCTACCAGCAAGTTTTTATCCTTCTCTTGTTCAGTATAAATCACACAGCTGTGATTTCACATAGCTAAAAAAGGCAATTTTTGTGCCAAGAATGACATTGCAAGCCCGTTTTTCCACAGATATTCATTAACCCCTCTACTTCTTCAATGAAATAAAGACAAGAGGACAGTTCATTTTCTTCAGAGACGAGGAATAGAAGAAACTGAATGACCACTCATCCAGAGTAATATGCTATCAAATATTTTGGTCACTGCAGGATGCAAGGTAAGTGGACATCTTTGTCTATATTCTTATATACGGGGTAGACATGTGGTTCTTAAATCATTTTTTATATTTAATCACACAATGGGTTGTCTATTTCTAAGACTGTCTATCAGTTATTGCTTCTTGGAGTTCTTGCAAGCTAAATTTAGTGTCATCAGTCAGGCCTGGAAACCATTTTTGCATTAGGCCTTCAGGCCTGCCACATTTATTGTTGTGGGAAACTGGGAGGGGGATTGTATGGAATGGGATAGACATAGTCAAAATAACAATCCTTTCTCTGCAAGTCAAGGATATCTTGCTCTGAACCTGGAGTAGTGTGACTGGGAGGCATCTCCAGTTGAGATGGTGCTTTATTGGACCATGTGATGGACATGTAGGTGCTGGACAGGGACTTGAACTTTGCTTTAGGTGGGGAAAACCTGGAACTTTTAGATTCGGGTTTTCCCAGATGTGCCAATATAACATCTCTAATAAAATGGAACTTTGAGGAACCTCAAGCCTCACAGTCTTCTTTCGTTAGGGATGTTACTTGGAACCCTAACAATATCTACCCTATCTTCTATCAGTTTCTTTTTCAACTATTTTTGTTTTTTCTGAGTTTTGGACTCTTCACCAAAGACTCTAATCCTCATATTATATGTCCAAAAATATTTACATTTCACAGTGTGTAAATTCATGGAAAACCAAGAATATACAAGTAGACAAATACAGTAAATAATAGTCCAGTGACCAGCATGATTTTACATCATTCACCCTTGAATTATTCATTCCTCTTGCAGTCCAAGGACATATGGTTGAATGCATTGTTGCTGAATTTAAAATCAATTTCTGAGTAATTATGCATATTATGAGACAATGAATGTGAACATGATCCCATTCTTAGGAGACAAATGCCAAAGAAAGTTCATAATCTTGCCCTCATTTTCAATAACTTTTAAGTGATTCCTAATGGCAAACAGAAAGCAGTGATCAGTTCCTAAGAAATAGTTGAAATTCAGGGATTTACCAGCTCAAGCAGATTTTCAAAGGCAATATACTAGGCCGTATTGATTCAAGGGCAGTCATAGAATGGATCTCACTTGATAAAAAGCATCCACAAAAGAGACCTAAAATAAGAGGGAGTGACAACATAAGCAAGTATTATGGGCCCAATTGGCAAAGGAAGGCTCGTCTGTGTTGGTTGGAAACACATGGAGGAAGCCTTCATCCTACAGTGGATAGACAATTGTTAGGATGATAGTGATGATGATAACAATGATGATGACGATGATGATGATACTAAGCTCATGGAAAATTGCCTTGTGCTTTGAAATGTCAACAGTAATATTATATGAGATCACCAGTTGAAGTGTATATTGGATGTGTTGGAAAGCATCCATCTTTTTCTTCTTTGCATAGATAGTTTTATTTTCCATTTTCATTTTCTTACAGTCACACATATACTGTACAGAACCGGGGCCATATAACATTAAACAATAAACACAGCCATTCCTCTTGTCAATAATACCCCTCAAAATAGAAACCCAATGTAGCTCTTCGACGCTCCATACACCCTTTCTTTCGCCCCCCTCCAACTTTCCGTCTTCCCACCATCATTCGGAAAGCATCCATCTTGTAAAGCATCAGGACTGGGATAATTCTACTTCAGTGGCTTTTATGCATGCACTGCAGATCCTAAAGGACTAGAGAAGAAGTTGAAGTATAATAATTGTTCCAATATATTTATTTATTTATTGGGATTTTTCAAACATAAATGAGAACAAGAATAACAGAATAAAAGTACAATGACAGAGATAATAGGCACGTTAGTGCATTTATGCATGCCCCCTCTACTGGCCACTTGATTCAAGTCCGGGGCAACCTGAACCTTTAAGCAAGAACGATGCTTCATTCCATTTGTTGAGAAAAGTAGAGTTGACTTAAGGTCAAGTAAAGCAAAGCTTTATTGAGCTTTATTGAGGTTCATGTGCCAAATCCCTAGATATAGCTTCTCCCTCTCAGACACTTCCCATTGCTGGTCTCCTCCTCATCTATCAGTTTTAAAAGAAAGGTTTTTGAAACAGTCACTCCTACAGCTGCATTCTTTCCCCAGAGAAACAGCCTTGAGGACTGCTCTCTGAGAGGTAAGCTTCTTTCCCCCAAGCATCCACCCCTCCCTTCCACCCTCCCCCTGGAGTTCATGGCAGATTGACATTGAACGAATGTGAAGCACATTCTACATGTGGCAGTTCTGACAACTATACTGTGCAGTTTTGTTTCACAGATCTGTTTTGGTCTGATGATATGATCAAATTTCCTTCGATCAAAATCACCCTATTGCAGCTACACAAAGCACCGTTACGTTTGGCCTAGGGGTTGCCTACCTTTGCCTCAGAGACTTTATCTCCAAATGAAGATGTGGAAGACTGAATATAGACTATGAATTCCAGACTTTTCTGAAAGGATCACCGTACGTAACACAAGCTGCATCCTCAAATCCCTTCATCTACTTCTTTGAAATTGGGCAAATTATCTCTCATCAGTAGCAAAGTTTGCAAATGTCATCCTATTATGTAAAATAACAAGTCGGAGTCATTTGTGGCTTTCCTACGCTAGTCAATGAGAAGCTGAATCTCATTTCTGACTCAGATATCAAAATCAAGTAGACAGCTTTGCTTCAGTCCAGATCATAACAGGCTATTACACAAAGCACAAAACTAGGACCAAATCAAATATTGTGGCCAGTGTACATCCTTAATTTGCAATGTAACAGAGACCAGTGTTTCACAACCTTAATCAATTTAAGTCCTTTTATGTGGATTTCAATTCTCAGAAATCTCTGGCCATTATGCTGACATAAGTGTAGTATGTCTCCCTTTAACTATTTATAAAAATAATGCCATCCTATAGGTGATATTAAAAGCAACGTGGTGGTTCAGTGGCTAAGATGCTGAGCTTGTCAATCAGAAAGGTCAGCAGTTCAGCGGTTCGAATCCCTAGCGCTGTGTAATGGAGTGAGCCAACAGCAGTTGAAAAGCATGTAAAAATGCAAGTAAAAAAAATAGGGACCACCTTTGGCGGGAAGGTAACAGCTCTCCGTGCACCTTTGGCATTTAATCATGCTGGCCACATGACCACGGAGACGTCTTTGGACAGTGCTGGCTCTTTGGCTTTAAAACGGAGATAAGCACTGCCCCCTAGAGTCGGGAATGACTATCACATATGTGTGAGGGGAACCTTTCCTTTACCCATAGGTGATATTAAAATATTAGGACTTGGAAGAAGTCACATTCCAAACTATATAGTTATAGATGTCAGTGACATATTATACGGTCTGAAATAAGGAACTGCTTCTCCTGGTGTCTTTGCTTTAAATAATTTAGATGTCTCAACATCAAAATATAATTCATATACAAATATATACTCTCTCTACGTATAGCTGCAGCAGTAAACCTGCAAGAGGGCAAAATTCAGTGACTTAAGCAAACCTCTAAGAGATTTAATTTTAATTTTTGACTCTGTACTTAAACCTATAAAGCGCACACCCACAGCCATAGGAATAAATGGCGTCAGTGAGACTGAACTATCAGCAGTGAAAGCTACTTTGTGGACAGCATATTAGATCATAGCCAATCCACAATCTTTTACTGACAAGAAGGCAGTGTTAATTTTTTCCCAGTTTATTCAGATTTTAATTATTCTCTACCTTCTGAAATATTAGGAGTGTGTGTGGAATTGGTAAGATCTTTCCCCTTCTTGCGTAATGTCACAATGGCATGGAAAGGACAAGCTTATAGCTGGGCTCCTAACTCTTTTGGAAATTGCTAGCTACTCTGGAGATTACTCCAGATGATAGAAAGATAATCTTCCATCTCCACACATCTGCATTTCCATCTGCACAGTCTCTCAAGATCGGGCATATTTCTAATAAATGTTGTTATAATATTTTCCTCTCCCCCTCACCCTGCAGCTTCCCTTTGCTTTACCCTTTATCACATATTCATGTCAGATAAACTGCCATTAGTAGCAGGATGATTATTTTTTATATACCAAACACAGTGTGGCTTACTTTGAGAAAGGATTGACTTCTTTTTCGGATACACAGGATGCAGTTTTTCATCTGAGATGCAGAAACTCATTTTTAGGAACTTAGATAATAAATTGTCTGAATACATCAGCATGTCACTGTGAATTATTTCTGGAACTGATAACTCTGTTTCCTTTTTTTGGTTATCAAAATAGAATAACGAGAGCTGTTCTATGCTTTGGATTTAATTTGGAAGATATGCTTTAGAATGCATAGGCCATAGGGTATGAATGTGACACTTGTATATAACTCACCAAAGTGAGTTTATCATGATTTTTACTGCAGCCAAGTCATAAAGTTGAACATTGCCATCATTTTTGTCACAAATGATGGGTAAACTTTTCTTCATAATTAACGACAGTCCTTGCAATCCTTCTCTCATTGGTCAATTGAAAGGGTACATAGCAATGATGGGGTTCAATTTTTTTTTACAACCAGTTATATGGGTGTGGCTTGGTGGGCGTGGCATGGCTTGGTGGACATGGGGAAGGTTACTGCAAAATCCCTATTCCCTCCTGATCAGATGGGACTTGAGAAGAAGAGAATAGATGGGGGTGAGGCTAGTCAGAGGTGATGTTTACTGGTTCTCTGAACTACTCAAAATTTCTGTATTGGTTCTCCAGAACTGGTCAGAACCTGCTGAATACCACCTGTGGTACATAATCAATTTTCCTAAGAGAACTTCCTTCTGATTAAATACAGTAAATGACAGAGAAGATTATGAAATTAAGGAAAGACTCATATGCTGGTAAATCAAGCATTCTTTGCCAAAAAAAATGACAACTGTGTATTTGTGAGTAGGTTGAAATCCTCAGAATCCTGACATAGTATCCTATTGGGCATAAAGAAAAGCCAAGATGTGTTGCTTTGCTCCAATAATATATTCAGTTTTAAGTGGAGACCCAAAATGTCTTATTCTATCCTAATGTTTATATCAAAATGTATAGGGGTTAAAGTTGAACTAGGAGCTTGGAGAATGATATGCTAGTTCTAGTTCTCAGATGGGAGCTTAGAAAGTCATATTATGGGTCAGTCCAGTGGTGGGATTCAACTAATTTAACAACCGCTTCTCTGTCCTAATGATTTCTTCCAACAACCAGTTCACCAAACTGCTCAGAAAGTTAACTACTGGTTCTCCCGACCTGGTGCGAACTGGCTGAATCCCACCACTGGGTCAGTCACCTCTTTCAATCTACTACACAGACTTGTTGAGGCTTGTTGAGGATGGTGGTGGTGGAGTAGAATAAGGAGTATGACTCCTTATTAAACTCTCAAATGAAATGCGAGATGGGTGTTTATGGAAATAAAGGCAATTTCCACCCCAAGAGGTGATTTGGTAGTTGAGAGATTTCAAGATCTTTGACTCCCATGTTTTAAAGCACACTCACCTTGCTAACAATAAGTTTATGAGTGATAGTAGAGTGGAACAACTCAATTTTTTAATTAACTATTGGGCAGAAAACTCCCAAAGATATTTTTTGTGTTCGTTTGTTACTCAAATGTCAAAAGTATTGTTTTGAAGAAAAACAAAGTAACTTGCAAGCGCAACAAAGACCAGTGTTTCTCAACCTTGACAATTTAAAGATTTGTGGCTTCAATACCCAGAATTCCCCATATTTTTCAGAGTATAACACGAACTGAAGTATAAGACGCATCAAGATTTTGAACAGGCAAAAAACAGGCACTCTGCAGACCTCCCAAAAACGGCCAGTTTTTCATGAAAATGGTCTCATTTTTTTCCAAAAAAAAGGGCATGCATAGCCTTTAGGAGGTTTATAGAATGCTCCTGGAGGCTGGGAGGGCAAAATTGAGCAAAAAACAGCCCATTTCCCGCTCATTCTGCTTCCTGCCCCAGCCCTCAGGAGCACTCCGAAAGCCTCCTAAAGGCTATGCACAGCCATTTTTGCAAAGGGGGCAGGGTTTTGGGAGGCAAAAATGCTGTATTCAGTGTATAAGACGCTCCCAGATATTCAGCCTCTTTTTGAGGGAAAAAGGTGCGTCTTATACTCCGAAGAATACGGTAGTCATATTAGCTAAGGAATTCTGGGAGTTGAAGTGGACACATCTTCAAGTTGCCAAGAGTGAGAAACACTCACAGAAAACACTTGATGCTGAGACTGGGAGAGGGTGCTTTCTATGCCCCTTGTTTTCAGGTAACATTTGGCCATGTAGTTGCTTTTAATAATGGTACCACATTTTATGAAGATTTTTTTTTCTTTGCAGCATACATTGTGATAGCAATCAACATGAAAAAAGCTGTCAATAAAGGCTATTCCCACGCTAATAGAAACAGGATAACATTGAATTAATTTGAAAGGATTATGTACAGTAATATAACCAAATCTTAGTATAAGACTTTTAAAAAGATTTTTTTGTGCCAACTTGCTAGAAAAACATATATATATATATATATATATATATATATATATATATATATATGTATATGTATATGTATATGTATATGTATATGTATATGTATATGTATATGTATATGTATATGTATATGTATATGTATATGTATATGTATATGTATATGTATATGTATATGTATATGTATATGTATATGTATATGTATATGTATGTATGTACGTATGTACGTACGTACACACACACACACATACATATACATCATATACATATACATATACATATACATATACATATACATATACATATACATATACATATACATACATACATACATACATACATATATATATATATACATACATACATACATACATATACACACACACACACACTAAAATTAGCATTAAACAGCATTTTGTTGCCCTGGGGGCATTGTCTTAACATGGAGCTTGTAATGTGATCTCATTTGCAATTCCAGCAACAGTTTAAATTTAAGTCAAGGTGAATATTAAGAGTCTGCTAATGAGCACATGCAGAACTTATCAAAGATAGAATACTGTCATCTAGGCCATACAATCATGGGGTGTATTTTCTTTGTGATTATTCTAAATGTAGAAAAACTATAAAATACCTAATCCAGTAATTAGGCAGAAGCAACCAGAAAAAGACAAGATGGAACTTCTATTTCTTCTTCTTCTTGTGCCATATCCGTCATCAGATGTTGGTGATCATGTTGGCAATCCTATTTTTGTCAGTCCCTTAGGTTTTGAAGTCATGATGTTTTTCTTCCGTCTGCACCTCGTTTGCTTTCAGTCTTTCCCTAGAGGATTAAATGAAGAATGCCGTATTTTTCTGGGTGTCGCATCACAAGTCCAAAATATTTTAACTTTAGCTCTTTAATGGTTTTGATGATTTCCCTTGGCTTTCCCAGGTGGCTTATCACCTCCTCATTTGTGATTTTGTCAACCCACCTTATACGTAACATCCGCCTGTAAATCCACATTTCAAATGCTCCTAGTTTCTACAAGTGGTTTTCTGTCAGGGACCAACTCTCTACTCCGTGGAACAGGATAGAAAAGATGTAACATCTGACAAGCCTGATTTTCACAACTTCTATTTTCAGAAATGATTTATGACCAGTTCTGGGTATCATATTTTACAATGAACGTTGATCAATTTGAGCATGTCCACAGAAGGACAGCCAGGATGAAGAAGTCCTACAAAGATTGATTAAATCTGTTTTTAGTCTAGACTTTAGAAGATAAACTTACAGAAGAAGACATAAGGATGGTTTTAACCTATATGAAATTTTACCCAATAAGCTTGTTCTTTAAATTGTATGAGGACAGATTTGGATTGAACCAATAAGAACTGTTCAACAATAGAACAGCCTTCCTTACAAGGTAGAAACAGAATCTCTTTTTCTTGGACATTAGTGAAACTGTAGCTGCATTTTGATGACTTCCAATGTTACCCCAGCTCTATAATTTCATAGACATGTCATGGGAAAATATATTACAAACATAATTAAATATATGAGCATAATTACAATTAGTGTACAATGAATGGTCTGTGATATAACATCACAGAAAGGCTACCTCCAGCCAATGAGGGTAATCTGGTTCACCAGATGGACTAATTGGCCTCTGATGGATTCTTAAATGAAGCCAATCTCCTTTTCCAAAAGACTGACCTTACCTCCCATCTAATCTCTACTCAACTATTTTTGCCTCTCTTATTGCACAATGCCTGATTCTCGTCATTCTATTTTGATGGAGACAAAGAAAGAATGAGGAAAACCAGCATGATTACAGGAAATGCTCAACATAATAGATCCTAGATTCCAATGAAGATGAATTATATGTGTGCTAAGTGGAGGTTTGATGGCCATTTGAAATAGATATCATCAGGAGAGTAGACTGAGGACTTGGTCACATAATAGTTTTTCCCCCTTTCCTGGCATGTTTCCACAAGTGCAGGGTCCGATTTTGATTTTTTTTTAATCAAATCAACTACTGATCCATTTCGTTACTATAGGAATTGATCAACTGGCTTCTGAACTGAGTCTGATGGATGAACTGAAAGGGAGTGACAAGTCCAAGATCAACCAGCTTACTTTCACAGCAAGGACAGGAATAAAACTCATAGTTTCCTGATTTCTAGACTGGTGCCTTAACTACACCAAACTAGTTAATACAGGATCATATAATAACACTATGACACATAATTATATGACCATAATCACTCACACACAAAAATATTTAAAAAGCCAAAGTCTTTAATTAAGCACCATGGTGATACAGTGGTTAGAATGCAGTATTGCAGGCTAATTCTGCCAACTGTCAACAGTTCAATTCCCCCCTGGCTGAAGGTTGACTCAGCCTTCCATCCTTCCAAGAGCAAAATGAGGACCCAGATTGTTGGGGGCAATATGCCCACTCTGTAAACCACTTATACCTATACCTATACATTTATCTATATCTATATCTATATCTATATCTATATCTATATCTATATCTATATCTATATCTATATCTATATCTATATCTATATCTATACCTATACCTATACCTATACCTATACCTATACCTATACCTATACCTATATCTATCTATCTATCTATCTATCTATCTATCTATCTATCTATCTATCTATCTATCCATCCATCCATCCATCCATCCATCCATCCATCAAGATGATATAGATAGATAGATGATAGATAGATAGATAGATAGATAGATAGATAGATAGATAGATAGATAGATAGACAGACAGACAGACAGACAGACAGACAGACAGACAGAGAGTTACATATAGTTTATATGTATGATATATAGTGTGCTAAAGGGAAAAATTGTAATCTCAGCAATTTCAATATCCTGTTTATTTGTTTATTTTTGTATAACAGGAATCTAATATGCAACTGGCTGTTTTAAAAAGTCATTGGGAGAATATGAGTGAAGTGGAGAAAGATAATTATCCAAGCTCCATCACAGTCAAATTACTTATTATTATGCTCCATCAAGTCAGTGTTCACTCTTGGTGATCATATGGATGGACCTTCTCCAGAAAGATCTGTCCCTAACCCTGCCTTTCAGACTTACTAACAATGAATTCATCACCACTTTAATCGAGTCCCTCTATTTCGCTATTGGATTGTCCGCTGGTTTTTTTCCTTCCATATTTCCCAACATTCTCACAAGAACTGGATTTTTGGATAATGTGTCCAAAATTATTATAATTTAAGCTTGGTTATTTGGTCCTAAAAGGAGAATTCTGCATTGATTTTTTTCTATGATCTATTCTAAGAGCAGAGGTGGCGCGGTGGTTAAATGCAGCACTGCAGGCTACTACAGCTGACTGCAGTTCTGCAGTTCGGCTGTTCAAATCTCACCGGCTCAGGGTTGACTCAGCCTTCCATCCTTCCGAGGTGGGTAAAATGAGGACCCGGATTGTTGGGGGCAATATGCTGACTCTGTAAACCGCTTAGAGAGGGCTGAAAGCCCTATGAAGCGGTATATAAGTCTAACTGCTATTGCTATTCTTTTGTTTTGATTTGTTTTGATCTCTATAGACCCCATCTGATGTACTAATTAAGTAGCTACACCAGAAATGGGATAGTGTGAGTTTTAGTCCTCCTTTAGATAACAGTAATAGCAATAGCACTTAGACTTATATACCGCTTTACAGTGCTTTACAGCCCTCTCTAAATGGTCTACAGGGTCAGCACATTGCCCCTAACAATCTGGGCCCTCATTTTATCCACCTCGGAAGGATGGGAGGCTGAGTCAACCCTGAGCCTGGTGAGATTTGATCTGCCAAACTGCTGGCAGCCAGGAGTCAGCAGAAGTAGCCTGCAGTACTGCCTCCTAACCCCTGGGCCTCCACAGCTCTATAATAGCCCTGGTGTAATAAAATGTAGCTTGGTAACTTTGGACCAGTCACTAACTCTCAGCCCATCTCACAGGGTGCTGTGAGAAATAAAAAGAAGGAGGAAAACATACTTGTATTCTATGCTTCTCCCTCCCAAAAGGGATAAAAAAAAATATTGTTTATAATTAGGAGTCTTTTCTAGCACAAAGTTCAGAAGCATAACCCTCTTTGTATCCTGCTTCAACTCTCACATTCATAATGTTACAAAGAAAACAATTACCAGCGTAATTCCAATCTTTGCAGTTATTATACCATTTGAATATATTTTCGAAGACCTTCATTACTCCCCTACCAAGTGCTATTTCTTCACTGCTGATTCCTTTATTGTTTATACTTGAACTTAATATGCAGAAGCTACCTACCACTTTAGTATCTCCACTGTGAATGCAAAGGTTGTTGCTGTATCTTTGTCATTATTTTTTAATATATTTTCATTCACACACTGGTCCAGAAATAACAAATTGGCTACATCTGTATTAGTATCTAGTCTTAATGATATTTTTTTTCTGCCCTACATTCACCTTTTCCCACAGTTTGGCTATTTTGTCCTATGTCCAAGATCTGGCAGGCACAGACTCATAAGTTATATACTTTTTTTTATGCAGTCTGCTAAGAGTCATTTTGATTGAGGCAGCACAGAGATTTGTGCAATCCATTTGTCAATCAATCAGAGAACTTATGCCTTCCACATTGCCAGAAGCTCATACATTTTATCTGAAAAACTTCAGAATCAAACAGGATTTGGATAAAATATCTGATTGTTTACAAAAATCTTTTGTTTTTTAATTGCTCTTTTGTGACATTCTGTAACATTCTGAAAACTTATGTTTTTACAGCTATTTAAGGGATACCATGCACTAAATCATAAGAGCTTGCTGAAAAATGCATAAACGGCCTCTGTTGGTAATAATGTGACTGTTACTTTAGAAGATGAACCAGTACAAGGACTAGTTTGGATGATGTCATTTGACTCTGCAGGAGCGTTAGAACAAATTTGTATTCTGAATTTATATCAGGGTTTCTTGCATTTTTGTTTTGGATCCCCATAGTCTGTTGTTGTGTCTACTTTAGGTTGGAAATTTTAAACAACTATAAACTTTGCACACAATATGGTGGGAGAATAGCATCATTATTTATAGAAGGTATAATCATTGAAGTTATATTAATTGTGAGACTAGGCTGAAGCTGCCATACCTAAAGATGAAGCAAGCATCGACAAATGCCAGGAAAAGATACTTTAAACCAGGGCTGTCAAACTCCTGGCCCATGGGCCAGATGTGTCACTCACTGGTCACATCCACGCCTGGTTTAGCAAACAGGAAAAAAAGTCCTGATATGTCACGTGACGCTGACGTGATGACATGAGTTTGACACCTCTGCCTTAGACCTAGTAGTTAAGAAGGAACCAAGCCATTAAAGAAACAAAGGAAAAAAATATCACATGAACCTGTTTCTCTGACATTTAGATCATTATATACGTATGTATTTAAAAAACATTTTTAAAAAGTTTTAAGAATATCAAAAATGCTAAAAAAAATATAAATCATAGGGGGTTTTTGGCATCTGAGTATAGTTTGCTAGTATCCATTTAACAACCTCAACATCCCTCCGTGTGTGGCACTTGCTATCTTCTCTCTCCATCTCTCCTTCTGTTGTGTGCATGTATACTTGCAGAATATAAACAATTGTGTTCTGTTTCATATATATATTTATTCAGTAGACCAGAAAAATATATATCATTTTCCATTTTAAAAAAGAAAAAGCTAAAGAAACCTAAAATTCAGAAGACCTCACCATTTGAGTGAATGGAAAGATTCTTCTTCCTCCTCCTCCTCCTCCTCCTCCTCCTCCTCCTCCCCATGGTCCCATTCCCCATGTATCAGTGATCATCAATTTTTCATGGATTCATCTATTCATCTATGGATTGTCCTGCCTTATCATCAGTTGGTTTTTCCACTTTCTTGCTAGACAACCACTTTCCATGTAATCCAATTGCTTATGCAAACCTTTTGATTCAATTGGAGAGGCCTCACCTGGCCACCATAATATATATGCCTCTCTTTCCCACTCTAGGGTCTCGGTGAAGAGGCATCCAGCAGTCATAATTTTCTGTTTCCTTTTGAGATTGAGGTAGAAATGGTAATCCCACATAAGGAATTTCAGAAGATTGCAATTCCTCCTAGTCATCTTCACTGAGTGGACCTGATTTCCAACTGTGGGGCTGCCAATTTTGGCGGCCTTCAAAACATCTTCTGGCTGCACAGCACAGTTTTCAAAATAATTCTAACAAAATCATAATTTTACAAGCTTAGCAAGCTTTTCCATTCAGGACATGATTTTTTGCTTTTTACATCAAAGCCTCAAAGGCTTTGAAATAATACTTTTTCTGCATCAGAAAATCCAAGACAGGGGGAAAAAATACTCTTCACTGTTAAATAAATCCTCTAGAGCTGGACACCCTTATTTTTTCCACATAATTTCTTTTTCCAATTCTTAAATTTAAATTATGCCAAGCGACTGCACAGACTAACCAAGATAACTAGGATTTAACAACATTCAAGAATGTCATATCTTATGGTGTTCCCAGTGAAAAAAAGGAAATTCTAACTATAAAAGTGTACTTTCCTATCAAAACCTAACACAGATGTAATATTATAGAGTTAAAAAGTTTTGCAGAATTATCTATTTAAGACTAATCAGATGTTAAATTTGAGAAAGTGAAGCAAGTTCTGGAAAACTTTAGACAGTCTCTATTATCTTTTAAATGAGAAATTGCATGACATGATACGTAGTAAGGAAAATGATACTTGTAATGGATTCAAGTAGAAGAGCTTATTTTTTATTTATTTTTTATTCATTAAATGTATATGCCACACAGTCATACAACTCTTTCTTTGATTTTCATGGTAAATGATTGCATATACATGGAATCTACATGGCTTCCTACCTCAGATCCCCAAGGAATCCAATGTTTCTATGAAATGTCTAGGGCGGTGGGGTGGGTGGGATTCAGCTGATTTGGACCAGTTCAGTTGAACCGGATGCTAGTTTTACTAGTAGTTGCAAGGCCTTGTTGGCCACATCCACCCCTACCCACTCAGGAGTCTCCACACAGCCCATTATGGATGCCAGGTAAGTGCAGGGCTCACACGGAAGCTCTGGGAGGGCGAAAAACAGGCCTCCCCGAAGTTCTGGAAGTCTCTCACCTCCGGTGCCCAGGGGAGGCCATTTTCATCCTCCTGAAAGCTCAAAGAAAGCCTCTGGAGCTGGGGGAGGGTGAAAAATGGGCCTCCCAGAAGCTCCAGAAGTCCAGAAAGGGACACATTACAAACAGTTGCTAAAATTTTGAATCCCACCCCTGGAAATATCACTTGGTCCACACTAGTGGGCAGAAAAATGATATATAAATTTATTATACAAATAAATTGTGAAAACAATTGCTAAAGTAGAGCTATGACATCATCAGATTTAGAGTTCCCTTTCAATATTAAAAGTGTCCTTCACACTCATTAAGATAGGACCAATTTTTTTATAGTTTCAGGAATCCAGACAAGTTCAAACCACTCCTTGCATCCGTGTTTTCCCCATCTTTATATGCAAATGAAGGGCAAAAATTTTGATTTCAGGATTTTTGTTACTTCTTTCTTGCTGTATTATGAACCACACAAGACAATAATTGATTCTTACGTTCAGTTCAACAAAAAAACCTTGGTTCACAATTGATCTCACATGGATGCCTGTTTCGTTTTTAACCAATGAGTCTGAAGTCCCTTAAAATCTGTTCAGCTATGATTCCTTCCTATAGTTCTACATACTTTATAAAGCATATCTACATCAATGCTACCTACTGTTTGTTAATAATAGTTTTAATTTTCTTTGGCAAATGGAGATATACTACCTCAATTTGTTTAAAAAGCTAAAAACACAATGTACTCCTAGAAAGCGTTAGGGGGAAAATATACACATGCACAAACCTTTCCCATTGTGTGAGCCACCTGATGTGGAAACTCATTTGCTTTTTCATATTTTGGAGTCTAATCTTTTCTCCAGAATTTGGACAAAATTCAAATGAAGGCAGTGCATAACTTAAATCCCAGATGTTAAGTGGTGCATACGACTGTAAAATGACGTGCACAGTAAATATGTCTAGCAAATGCTGTTTTTCTCAGAAATACAGCTGATTCAATATCCGCCCTTCCCCTTTAAAAAAACAATTGGATGCAAAAAGTATCTTGCTGAGATAAAAAAACATATAGCGCTAATTAAACTCTTATTAAAATGTCACAAAGAGCAAGAAGCTGATTCAAGTTATACTTTGCTCATATGCAATATATGCTCTTTTAAAAAAAAAACAGAGACATAACACATTGACAAAAGCAAAACTGAAACAACCTGACTGAAATTTGGAATCTTGAAATCACCCAAGCACTCTAACTCACATTGTAAAATGCCTTATTTTATGAAAGAGTTGTGAACATTAATGTGAGACAAGAAGAGGCTTCAGGGACGTGGTGGCTCAGTGGCTAAGACACTGAGCTTGTTGTTAAGAAAGGTTGGCAGTTCAGTGGTTCGAATCCCTAGCACTGCATAACAGAGTGAGCTCCCGTTGACCCAGCTTCTGCCAACCTAGCAGTTTGAAAGCATGTAAAAAATGCAAGTAGAAAAAATAGGGACCCCCTTTGGTGGGAAGGTAACAGCATTCTGTACTCCTTCAGCCATTTAGTCATACTGGCCACATGACCATGGAGACATTTTTGGATAGCTGCATCCAGTTTTGGTAACCACACTATAAAAAAAATGTTTAGACTCTATAAAGAGTGCATAGAAGAGCAACCCAGATCTTTAGAGGACTGGAGGCTAAAGCATACAATGAACAGTTGCAGGAACTGGGCATGGCTAGTCTAGTGAAGAGAAGGACCAGGGGTTGCATGATAGCAGTGTTCCAATATTTGAGAGGCTGTCACAGAGAAGGGAATCAAGCTATTTTCCAAAACACCTGAAGGCCAGACAAGGAATAATAGATGGAAACTGAACAAGGAGAGATTCAACCTGGAAATAAGGAGAAATTTTCTGACAGTGAGAGATCAATCAACCAATGGAACAGCTTGCCTTCAGAAGTTGTGGCGGCTTTATCACTGGAAGTTTTCAAGAAGAGACTGGGCTTCCATCTGTCAGAAATAGTGTAGGGTCTACTTGAGCAGGTGATTGGACTAGATGACCTACAAAGTCTCTTCTAACTCTGTTAATCTCTATCTATCCAAATGCCATCTACCTCTAAAGTTCTAGCTGAGCTCTACCATGAGTAATTTGATGGTTCTTGTATGGAAATGCTTTGAAGCATGATTCCATTAATCTCTAAGGTCATTATAACTTCCTTTTGCAGGAAAAGCTCCTTGGAATATGTGATAAGGACATTGGATCCCTCATTGAAACTAGTGGACATTGGATCCCTCATTGAAACTAGTGGTCCATGAAATCAGGATGAAAATGGTGTGAAATGCCTTCTGAGCATCATACATTATCTTTGTGTGAAAGTGTTTCATCATTTTTATTCCAGGACCAATTCAAGATGTTTACAAGACTTATCTGACTTGGGACTGTGTTACTTGCAGAATACTCTATTACTGTACAACCTACAATTCATTAAACTAGACATACCCAATTCTAGTAACTGTTCTGTATATGTTTTGGCCTCCAGTCCCCTAATCATCTTAGTTGTTCTTCTGGCACTCTTTCTAGAGACTCAGCATCTTTTTTACATCATGACAACTAAAATTGGATGCAGCATTCCAAGTGCGGCCTTACCAAGGCATTATAAATTGATATTAACACTTCACATGATCTTGAGTCTATCCCTCTCTTCTTGATTTAATTAAATTGTTTTGATAATGTGTTTTGGGATTGTTTTAATTGCAATTCCACTGTTTTAATTGTATTTTTCTAAATTGCCTTCCTTGAACCATTAAGGGAATTGGTGACAAAATAATATAAAATTAAGTAAAATAAAATAAGTAAAATATTTAGTTTTTACGTGCATAGTATACACACAACTATTTTTTTTTCTACAGAAAGCAAGCCAATTGCAAACCAGAGACTCAAGCATTGTGTGATTGGGTCACAATGTCAAGTAGCAAATTGAAGTTATTACTTATGCATCAGTGTCACTGCAGATTATTGAAGCCAATTCACCCACAAGGACCACATTCTATTTAAATTAAATATAAGGGTAGGAAGTGGTGTTCAACTGCTGTTGCAGATATTAACATTTCAGTATTTGCATCAGTTATTTCAGATATTTACCTTTGGGTTGCTCTCAATAATGATAATACTTCTTGTTTCACCACTTAAATTCCACCATAACATAGATAATTGAATATTTTCTCCCATCTGTTATCCACATTACAAAAGTCATTATCCAGTCATATCCCGATATTGACAAAAGAACAAAATGTGAATTGTGATATCATGGTGCAAATTCAGCCTTTTCATAATTGTGTCATGGCTTTACATACAAGTATACAACCTAGAACTATGCTGTCTTTGGTCTGACCTAACCATAGTAGATAAAATTATCTGAAACAATGACCTACCTGTTAACAAACTTAAGGTAAACCGTTCATACAACTTCAGCAACAGACAACTTCAGCAACCGCAAAATACAACTGGTCAATGCACTACCTGACTCTGTTGTTACATCCTCAAACCCCCATAACTTTAACCTTAAACTGTCTACTGTCGACCCCCCAAGAGGTTCCTAAGGGAGGCATGCATAAGCGCAACATCGTGCCTATCGTCCTGGTCCGGTCCTAATTTGCTTTTTATTCGTATCCATTTCATGTATTGAAAATCATGTTTATATTTATATATGATATCTAATACATGCTTGACAAATAAATAACATGAAAATGAAAAAATATAGAGGGAAGAACTTGAATCGTGACACTGTACTGTCTATTTCTTAACAGGGCACCCTCATCTTTCTCCCCTGACACTTATGCATCTATTTTGTTAATCCAAAAAGAAGATAATATATGTTGGTTTATACATAATTTGGTATTTATTTATTTTGCCTTGTTTATGTAGCGTATATTAAAGGTGGAGCCCTTTTGAGAGCTGCATGCAATGAAATTTCATTTTAACGTATGCTGGCTAGTGTACATTCAAAGGGACAATAAAGTTCTTCTAAGATTGTGAACTCAGAAGGTAAATTTCCCTTATCTATAAAGATTAAGCAGATGATTATGATTGATTATATTTACTAATTAATGACCATATGAGTTTAGTGATGATACAAAATGTCAATATGTGATTTATAAAGGTAAAGGTTCCCTTCGCACATATGTGCTAGTCGTTCCTGACTCTAGGGGGTGGTGCTCATCTCTGTTTCAAAGCCAAAGAGCCAGCACTGCCTGAAGATGTTTCTGTGGTCATGTGGCCAGCATGACTAAATGCCGAAGGTGCTGTTACCTTCCCACCAAAGGTGGTTCCTATTTTTCTACTTGCATTTTTTATGTGCTTTCGAACTGCTAGGTTGGCAAAAGCTGGGACAAATAATAGGAGCTCACTCCATTATGCAGCGCTAGGGATTCAAACCGCCGAACTGATGACCTTACTGATCGACAAGCTCAGCATCTTATCCACTATGCCACCACATCCCTTATGTGATTTATATTATTATTTAATCAACATTTTCAGATTCTTTAATCATATTATTATTTGTATTCATTTTTTAAAACTATATTATGCCGACTACAGGGCATTCCGCTTAAAATGAAAAAGATTAAACCACCAAATTTCAGATATCGCAGGCAGACGTCTAGTGCTGGAAATTAAAAATGATTGCAGAATGTGCCTCTCTAATTCCTATCATCGAACGGGACTTAGGATGATCCAAAAGACTGAAATTATTAGATGAAGAAAAGGTTAGTGGACTGAATGTGAGTCACACTTAGCAACAGCATAGCAGCATAATAACAGGATTTTAAAAAACTGAGACTCCTCCTGGGTCAGTAAACCAATGGCTTGGAGAAACACTCTGCATGATATGTAATTAACCCTTCTTCAAGATGCCAGTAGGGTGCCAACCACTTCTGAAAAACCTTGCCAAGAAAACTGTAGACTAGTCCAAGCAATTGCCAGATGTCAATGCTGACTCAAAGACCTCAACACACACAAAATCTGTGAGGCTCAACTTGAATAGATTTCATAAATGCAAATTTGTCAGGCGTGCAACCATCTTTTCCTTTTGATCTTTGGCCTGCCACACTTTCTATTATTCTACTATGCATTTTCTATTGTGGGAAAATGGGAGGGAGGATTGTACAGAATTAGATGATATGTAGCCATAACAAAATTCTTTATAGAAAGCCAAGGTCATTGTTTGTTTTTGCACCTGACCGGAACTGCCAGCATGGCAATGGAAGATTGGACCATGTGATGGACTTGTGGGTGTGGGGGCAAGATCTTGAATTTTCAACTGGGTGGAGAAAACAGGAAAGCTTTCAGATTCAGGTTTTCCCAGATGTTCCAACATGACTCTCTTAATAAATTGGAACTTTGAGCAACACTTTGTCTCGGACTCTGATTTACTTTTGGATGCTATTTGGAACCCTGACATTAACCCAAATATTATCCTTGGTGCTCTCTGAGCTTGGTCATTTACTTGCAGAGGTTTCATTACCCAGTAGGTAACATCATCAATGCCAGATAGTGAAGGGTTTGCTCCCTATTTGTATACAGTAGTTTTCCCCTGATAGTGTTTGTGGGTGTGTAGTTTTCTCCTAGCTAGTTCCTTGATTAGGGTATTATGCTACTGTTTGCAGCCACAGCACTAATACAACTGCTTCATCTCTGAGGTTACCTAGTGTATCTTCCTGACATCACACTTAATAATAGCAACCATCTGTCCTGTTGTGTCTGTCATTTCTTTTCTTTGTAACTTATTGTGACAAGGGCTTCATTTACCTAAACTTGTCTTGGCAACTTGTACTTCATTAAAGGGAATCCTGCAATCATCGGTTTAAGCTCTTTCCCTCTCTTCCCACCCACCCCCGTCTGGCCATGCATAGCTAAGCTTCATAAATCATTCTTTCACTTTCCATTTTGTGGCTCTTGGAAAGGTAACATTATTGGATTCAGATCACTTGAACTGACTGATGCTAAAATGTTTATTGACCAGCTTTTGCTTTTGGATGCAAGCAGTAATATAAGCTAAAGATTTATTTTTTTAAAAAAACAAGGATGTCATTAATATACATTATACATAACTATAAATATACTCAATGGCTGACATGCCAACAAAGCTGTAGAAGAAACCAAGTAGCCTTAGTGTACGATAACTTCAGCCTTCGCGTCTTATGATTGGTTAATTCTTGCAAAGAAAGAGTTGAATATATTTTGCAGGTTCTACATAGACAGGAGATCACTAATCATTTCAAGCAAAGTAGAAGACATAAAATACTTCACAGCAGCCTTCTCTAATTTCCTGTTTTCCAGATAGGTAGGAAACACCAGAAAGATAGTGGCTAACTTGGTTCCTAAATGAATTTCTGTCACCCGCTTACAACTGGAAAAAGAGCATTCTGGATTGACCAGGCCATCTACTAAACATATATATACCAGGCATTCAGCACTGGTTGGATCAAGAGAATAATATTTGATTTAGCAATACTTCAGGCTTCAGCTTCCAAAAATCTATGGCTGTTAATTCTTTCATCCTTCCAATTATGACCCCCAACTTTGATGAATGAAGCTGTAATTAACTTGATTCAAATGTGGTCAACTGAGCTTCAGGAATGATCAGCCACATTGACATACACATCGAGTCACATATGTGAGATGAGAGGCTATATAAATTGATTGATTGAATGAATACATGCATATTATAATTTGGTTAGACTATCCACCAGAATAACCAGATTATCAGTTGAGTACATAGCTTTTATTATATAAAGGGGTTCATTCCTCCATATCATATGTACTTCATTGAACCTCATATAATATAATAATTGTGAATTGAACTGACTTTGCACTTGAGGTGCAGGGCATTAATTTTAAAAGGTACCCAGGTCTTGGCAATTGTAAGAAAGGAGATGTAGAAACTCTATCAGTATAATATATACAACCTGCTTCCCTTAAACTCTTAGAGGTACAGATCTTACATTGAGTCATGTTTGGGGATTTACTGTACATACAGAGGTGGTATTCAGCAGGTTCTGACCAGTTCTGGAGTGGACATTTTGAGTAGTTCGGAGAACCAGTAAATACCACCTCTTACTGGCCCTGCCCACATCTATTCTCTGCCTCCCGAGTCCCAGCTGATTGGGAGGAAATGGGGATTTTGCAGTAACTGAAGTGGACCGAGGAATAACGAGGCAGGAGGCTCCTGAGGTAACTCTAACAGCTTTATTAGAACAGAACAGCAGAACTAGCAAGCGGTAGATTGGGACCCCGCCCTGCTTGACAGCTATTTATACGGAGCTGTCAAGCAGGGAGGCCAATAGGCACGCGTCTGACAGCCTGCGCTCAGCCAGCCGCGCTTTAGCCAATCAGGCGTGGCTTGGCTGTTGCTGGCTGTCAGTTGTATGCGTGATGACACTCCCCTGGAGTGGGGAGGAAATGTGGATTTTACAGTATCCTTCCCCTGCCACACCCATCAAGCCATGCCCACAGAACCGGTAGTAAAAAAATTTGAATCCCACCACTGTGTACATGGCAACTGCCCCACTCTTGGTGGGGGGAAATTCTTATTTTGACACAATTTTATGGCATATGAGAAGTTAACTACGTAATCATCCTTTTCTTCTGCTTGTGAAGTCCCCAGAGGCAACATGCCATAATATAAATTGCTGGACAAAATGGGCCTTTGACCTCATCCAGCATAGCTTCTCCTGTGTTCCTATATTTTGAGGCAATCTGTGCAAGTTCATACATGTTATATGAACCATAAAGGGTCTTTCGTTACAAAAGAGGCTGATGACAATTCCAGATTCTGTCATTCAGAATTTCATGGTTGTCTTTACAATTTGTTAAACTGTGTCATAAACCTTTGGAAAGGTTTTTTTTTTTAAAAAAAGATAGCAATAATGATCTAGTGTGAAGGCTCATCTAGAAAGTAAGCAAAATGACTAATTCTGAACTGAAACATCTCAATATAAGGCTCTACGTGATTGAATAACACCTCTGTCCCATTTTATAATGGAATGTACATATGTCTGTACTTCATAAATAAAGAATAATTTCATTATCCAAGATTAGCTTACTGGTTTATTCAAGATTTGTTTAGTGTAAAATACATGCAAGTGTAAAAGAATAAATAAGATGGCTTATTCTATTTTGTTTCCTTCCTTTCACCTCCTCCTCCTTCTCCTCCCTCCTTCCTATACTCATCCTCATTCTCTCCTCTCACCTGTATTTTCTTGCTTAAATTCCAAAAATTGCAGGGAGCAACCAAATCATTACTTATCTGATTTATGAACATCAATATCCTTATAAGTAATCATTTAAAGAGACTCATTCTATAGATAGATGAATTCCAAATGTCTTCACAAATGTGGCATCAAGTAACAGCCACAGGATTAAGTCTGGACTTTGCAGTGCTCAACATTTTTTTTCATTGATGGTTTGGATGAAATAGTGGTGGGCTTCTCTTTGTTGTATGTGATAAAGCAAAGGCTGCAGAAATGTTTTAATTTGGATTCCTGAATTTGGATTTAGCCCTTCCAACTCCATGATTCAAAGAGGGTAGAGAATGCAACTACCCAATTTTTCATCCTTGTTTTTTTGTTTATTGGATTTATATGCCGCCTTCTCCCAAAGGACTCAGGGCAACGTACAACATTAAAAAAAAAACACATATTACAAAAGTTAAAAAGAAAATTGGAGTATCCAAAAACAAACCCAATTAATATTAACAATAACATTTAAAAAATTAGATTAAAATTAACAATTAAATCAATCATTTATTTTATTTTGTTCAGCCAGGCCGGCTTGCTGGAAAAGCCAACTTTTTAGGGCGCGCCGGAAGGACCGGAGGTCGGGGATTATACGAAGCTCTGGGGGCAGCTCATTCCAGCTCATTCACTCCTTGACAGTTAAACTGGCAGTTAATATTAGCTTGGGACTGATGCAGTGGTGGGATTCAGCCAATTTGCACCACTTCAGGAGAACCGGTTGTTAACTTTCTGAGCAGTTTGGTGAACTGGTTGTTGGGAAAAATCATTAGATCAGAGAACCAGTTGTTAAATTATTTGAATACCACCACTGGGCTGATGGTATTTAGAATAAAAAAATGACTGGGGAAAACTCCTATTATTGGCAAATATAATCACATTTTCTGAGGGTTTTGTGTGGGGTTTGGGGGGTATATACAAGTATATATAAACCACAGACATTTTGTTAGCAAACTTCTGTTGTATCTTTTATGAGGTTCTTTATATTGTTTGCACAAAAATACATTTAGCTCATATGGTAGGAATAATGCCACCAAGAACATTCAAATAAGCTAAGATAAATATATGCTTAAGTGTGTATCTTATTTATTTTTCAGGTAAAGTTGGCCTTAAAATCTAATTGTAGAATAAAAGGATTTTTTCCTGCTTTTCTTCTCATTTGCAATGATTTTTTGCTGATAACAATACTTATTTTTATCCAAAAGAATGTGACATAGCACAATTTAATATTTGTAAAAACAGAAAACACTGTGCAGATATTAGTTGTATTGGCTTAAGATAATGTTTGCTTCTGCTTTTTTAACAGTTTCGCAAAATCTCTTAATTGCATTAGATATAGTGAAGCTACCTCAGTGTAAGCAGACACTTCCCATTTGCAAAAAAAAAAAAAAATGTTCCATTACATCTTACTGCTGGGATATTATCTTGGTACCCTGCTTCCCTGAAAATAAGACCTCCCCGGATAATAAGCCCAATCAGGCTTTTGAGCACATGGTTAAAATAAGCCCTCCCTGAAAATATTGCAACACAGCAGCAACCATGAGGTGACCATGCTCACGGACTCCTCTACCTCAAAAATAATAAGACCTCCCCTAAAATAAGGCCAAGTGCTTATTTCGGGAGTCAAAAGAAAATAAGACTGTATCTTATTTTTGGGGAAACACAGAAGTTTATATTTTGTAGCTGATATATTCATATTGTTGACATTTTGGTCAAGGGTTAGAGCAGGGGTGTCAAACTCAAGGCCCGGGGTCTGGATCCACCCTGTGGGATGCTTAGATCTGGCCCATGGGGCCACCCTGGAAACAGCAAAGGACCGGCCTGCAGTGCCTCTGACAGCAAAACTGGAGCTAGTGAGGCCAGAGGCATCCCTCCCAACCTCCATTTTCGCTGGCAGAGGGTTGCAGGAAGCTGTCGCTGCCAAAAACAGAGCTCAGGAGCCTGTTTTCACTGGCAGAGCATTTGGGCCACCACATGTGCCCCAACACGAATGACATTGAGCTGGCCACATCCATCCTGGCCATGCCCACCCTGGTGCCCAAGGTCAAACACAACCCTGATGCAGACCTCAATGAAATCAGGTTTGACACCCCTGGATTAGAGGAGTCAGGAAATGAACCTAAATGTAAAATCATGCCAATGTTTATATGCAGGCTATACCAAAAGACTTGTCCAATAAATTATCCAAAGGAGACCATCACATTTGAATTTGCAAACATCAAAGAAAATCTTACTGTACTTATGAAAGTACAAAGCTTATGTGTCAAATGCAGAAGAGAGAGCTTTGAAGAAAATGGCAACCTAAGATATACAAATAGAAAAACACATACTTGAAAGATAATTCTTGGTTAACGGATTTTGCTGTTATTATTTCATAAGTGCTCTGGAAATTATATTAATAAATATGGCAGAAAATTAACCAAGAATTTTATTTTATTTTCAGAATAACTCATTCGTTGAAAATACCTGGCCTGATTAATGCTACTCACTTGCATACATCTCAACACAACTTGTAGCCATAAATGGCAAGTACATTTATTACCATACTCATCAAAGAAAGCAATTCTTTAAAGGTGAAAAATGTACATTGTGACAGATTGTTTCCAATATACTTGTAGAAGGCTCTTATTATCGACAAAGATTAATTATGGTATTGACTGGATAAATGAATCAATAACGTTTGGCTTAAAGATGAGAGAAGTTTCCCTTGTTTCTATTGCTTTTTTTTTCTAATCAAATTTTTCCCCTGCATTTGAAGTTATCAGTCGTTGAACTGGAGAATATTGAATTTATTATGGCTTTCAGTTTCTTCAGTTCAATTTTTATTCTCCACTTTACAAACGGGCACCTGTAGATGCTGACATAATATTTTTTTAAAAAAAAATGCACCAAGATTTCCATGGAGATATACATAGATATATTTGTGTGCAGATATATGCAGTATGTATATGCACGCACAAATATGCACATACCTTTGTAGGCACACACAGAGATACATACAAGCACACACACACATATTCTGCTCAGAGTCAGATACAGTGGAGAAATTCAATTTTTTCTACTACCGTTCTGTGGGTGTAGCTTGGGGGGCATGGCAGGGGAAGGATATTGCAGAATCTCCATTCTTACCCCACTCTGGTGCCAGCCAGAGGTGGTATTTGCCGATTCTCGGACTACTCAAAATTTCCGCTACCGGTTGTCCAGAACCTGTCAGAACCTGCTGAATTTCACCCCTGATCAGGTGTCACAGAAACTTAATGAATAACTAAAGGAAATGTTGACAAAAGTTTTCAGTAAAAGAATTCAGGTAAAATTAATCTTACAATAAGTGTTTCTTTATTAGGGCAACCTGGTCTACCCAAATATGGGACATGGCCTCCTGCTTCCGCTTTCATTTTTCAGTCCCAAACCAGGACTAATTCACAACAAACTAATTTTTGTGTTGAATTCATATTTACCGACAAAGAAATAAAGGGAGACTAATATAGATCTATTTCAAGCTATTTAGCTCTTGTTAGCTAACCCTTCTGGGATTCAAACCCATCTTACAATATTATAAATAAACTTAATCTTACAATATTATAAATAAGGATCAAGTCAAGGATTCCGGGTGGTTTTTTGCTGACTTCCTCCTATCCCCACTCCATGTAACCATAAACCATGTTACTAAATGTCATGAACTTTCAGGGTCTCACTGAAAGGAAATAAAAGACTGGATGACTTTCAGAGGCAGAAGTTGCACTTTTTTAAGAATGAGGAAGTAGTCATGGTTTTCTTCTGTTAAATCTCCCCTGAGATAAAGACATCACCCGCTCTCTGAGGACTTCAGAAAGCTTTTAAAACCTGGCTTTGGTCCCAGATCTGGGTTAATGTATTATTGGAGACGAGAGGTTGTTTGATGTGTGTTATTTTTAGATTGTTTTAGTCTGGGCTGCCTGTGTGGCTTTAAGTTTTATCCAATTTTATAGGATTTTATGGTGTTTTGTCCACCACCCAGAATCCATTGGAGCTGGGAAGCCACAACAAATTTAAATAATAAAAAAATCAATCAATCAATATCTTAGGTATTAATTTTTCAAAGTTTTGTCTTCTGTGAACCTGGAGTTTCCTCTATGGATACTTGTTTTTTGTTTCTCGGTGGATTCACATTGGTTTCTTAACCATCATTCATTCATTCATTCATTCATTCATTCATTCATTCATTCATTCATTCATTCATTCATGCATGATATATTCCAGGAATTACTGAGACTGTATCTGCACCTCTATATTGTCTGGTTTAGTTCTGCAACCCAACAAGACAGACAGAGAGTTCAGAGGATAATCAGAACAGCAGAAAAAACAATTACTGCCAACCTGCCTTCCATTGAAGACCTGTACACTGCATGAGTCAAAAAGAAGGCCATGAAAATATTTACAGACCCCTCGCATCCTGGATATAAATTGTTTCAACTCCTACCCTCAAAACAATGCCATAGAGCACGGCACACCAAGACAACTAGACACAAAAACAGTTTCCCCCCCCTAATGTCATCATTCTGCTAAACAAATAATTCCCTCACCACTATCAAACCATTCACTAAGGCTGCATTACTATTACTCTTAGTCTTCTCATCGTTCCTATCACGCATCTCCTCCTGCTTATGACTGCAGGACTGTAACTTTGTTGCTTGTATCCTTACGATTTACATTGATATTGTTTCCTGATTGCTTTTTTGTACCCTATGACTATCATTAAGTGCTATACCTATGATTCTTGACGTATGTATCTTGCCTTTTTATGAACACTGAAAGCATATGCACCAAAGTCAAATCCCTTGTGTGTCGAATCACACTTGACCAATAAAGAATTATATTGTCTATTGTCTATTTTTTTTTTCTTTTTAATAAATGTACAGACATTTCTAAAATTCTCTTTTCCCTTTGTCACTATCGGTTACTGAACATAGATTAATGAGAAGAAAAAGGAATTTCAACAACTTTAGTATCAGGCTGCAGCACAACAAAATTGACAAAAGTGAAAGGGGTCTGAATACTTTACTGTATATCATCGCAAAGCGGATTTTTTTTTCAAAGATAACAGTCGTAAAGGGATTGACAATTTTATCAACGCATGCATTTTTGTTCCTTATGATAACTTCCTTTGCAAACAACCTATTCACATTTAATAAATGCAGTCCTCCTATCCTTGCTTTAAGCAATGCCACAGGAGACTAAGCAACTCTCTCAATATTAAATAAGCATCACAATGATTTTTTTTAAAAAAAAAATGTGTTGCATTTATCTGGAGCAGCACGGCTTATGTTCCTATGAAAAAGTAGCCCTTTCCAAATATGCTTAAGACTACAAATTACAGTTTGCTGTAAGTTAGCAAAATCCTTAAAACCTTTGAGAATCAAGACATATTGAAAATCTATTTTGCTAAGTATGTTTTTATTGTTTAAAAAAACTTTTAAAAGCATTATTTGTGCCGAGAGGAAATAAAAAGCAGTGAAGGTAGAAAGATATTATCAGAGAGGCATTAGTTGGCTTTCATCTGATTTTTCCCCCCCTACTATTGTTAAAAAATACCCTCTGGTGTTTGTTTGTTTTTTAAATAAAACTCAGTGTGTCGTTGTCCTTTTTTTTTTCTTTTTAAACTAAATTTCATAATTTTTGTTGAAAAAAATTGTATTGGACAATCTAGATTTTATCACATAATAGCCACCAACATGCAGAGTATGTGATATCATCTGCTCTTACAGAAAGAGCGTCAATCCTATTTCCTTTAATTTTGTCCTCTTGAGGCAGCCCTGTAAAAAGTAGGTTAGTGACTGAGTATGAACTAGAATAGGGATAGCGAATGTTTTTCTTAAGGCATGCCAAAATTGCACGTGTGTGTGCCAACACCACTTAAATCCTCCCCGCCCACCTGCACATGCACGCACGACCCCCACCCCAGGCTTCAGAGTATTTTCTGAAGTCTGGGGAGGGCGAAAACAGCCTCCCTGGCCCCCGGAAACAGATCATTTCCGAACTTCCAGTTGGCCCATTGGGGCTGTTTTTCGCCCCTCCCCAGCCTCCGGAGGTTTTCCTGGACCCTGGGGAGACTGAAAACGGCTTCACCCGGCCCTCCGGAAGGGCAAAATATCTACTGATGGCTGGCGTGCCAGCAAATATGACTCCGTATGCCACCTATGGCATGTATGCCATAGGTTCGCCATCATGGAACTAGAATGTAAAAGGAAGTTTTCGCACTACTTAGTTATGATATATGTCAATTAAGTTAATCCATATGCAACTTCCAGAGTATTCAAGAAGTATAGGATAACAGCCTCCACAGCAACAGAGGGTAAAAGAAAATATACTGTATAAGGCTGTAAATTTCTTGATCCTTTTATTTATTTAATGTATTTACATGACTGTAACCCGCCTAAATTCACCCTGGAGAGATGGATTGCATAGAAGTAAGTAAGTAAGTAAGTAAGTAAGTAAGTAAGTAAGTAAGTAAGTAAATAAGTAAATACATTTTATTCACCACTTTGTGATGGACAAGGACATTTCATATACCATATCTTCACGGAAATATGTGAGCTGTGATGGTGCAGTGATTAGAATGTAGCATTGCGGTATCTGCTCACTGCCAAGAGTTTGATCCTGATTGCTTCGAGGTTGACTCAGTCTTCCATTCTTTCAAGATCAGAAAAATGAGGAGCCAGATAGTTAGGGACAATATGCTGACCCTATAAACTGCTCAGAGAGTGCTGAAAAGCATTATTAAGTCCTATATAAGTCTAGGTGCTGTTACTATTGCTATCCTTTTCTCTTTGGAAAAAGATGTTAAAAGTGAATTCTCACTTATTCACATGGGTAAGAATAATAGGAGGGAAATCTGATTTTTTTTCCCCCTTAGCAATAGCAATAGCAGTTAGACTTATATACCGCTTCATAGGGCTTTCAGCCCTCTCTAAGCAGTTTACAGAGTCAGCATATCACCCCCACAATCTGGCTCCTCATTTTACCTACCTCAGAAGGATGGAAGGCTTAGTCAACCTGAGCCGGTGAGATTTGAACCGCCGACTGCAGATAGCAGTCAGATGAAGTGGCCTGCAGTACTGCACTCTACCCACTGCGCCACCTTGGCTCAGCACTACTGAAAATTAATCCAGCCTAAGTCTCTTATATAGACAGCTTCTTAAAGTGATAACCCTGCTGAGTCATTCTCATTGCATCATCTCAGTTTATAGCTTTACAGCAGCTGGTCAGCTATTAAATCATCATTACCTTAACATAGCATTTCAGTATATAGCAGTTTCAAGTCTGGATAAAAGTTGTAACTCAGTTCTCCAATGTTTTGTTCGCTGGCCTTTGCCCCCCCCCACCTCTTCTGCCAGAAGATCTTTCTTTTGGCAGGCTTTTTAATTAGCTGGATGTTTCAGTGGTAGAAGGGATGCACCTCATTTTAATTTCCTCCAACTAATCTATTTGCTATCCATGTTAACTCCCCATAATAGATTTATATACAAAATTCATTGCACTATTATTTTTCAAGGGATAGTCCTGTGAATTTTGCACAATGTTCTGCCATGCTAAATTCTAAGCCGCTCCTCCACTTAGGAGCACATGATGTTTTCCACTATATGTGTTACCTACTTGTACTTCCCACTTGAATTCAAACCTCTTCGGTGAATACATATTGATAAATACACACTGAAGCGAAAGAACAAAGGTGCACTATAGATATGCTTTGGATCTGCTCCAAAAAAGCACTTTAACTTTTAAGCCAGACTTTCCCATATCTTATCTGAACTGGAACAAAAAGAAATGTAAACATAAGGGTTTTCTGTCATTCTAAACAAATATTCTAACCAAAAAGGGATGCGGTGGCTCAGTGGCTAAAACGCTGAGCTTGTCGATCAGAAAGATGAGCAGTTCAGCAGTTCGAATCCCTAGCACCTCGTAACGAAATGAGCTCCCGTTACTTGTCCCAGCTTCTGCCAACCTAGCAGTTTGAAAACATGTAAAAAATGCAAGTAGAAAAATAGGCACCACCTTTGGTGGGAAGGTAACAGCTCTCCGTGTGCCTTGGGCATTTAGTCATGCCAGGCACATGACCATGGAGACATCTTCAGACAGCCCTGGTTCTTCGGCTTTGAAACGGAGATGAGCACCGTCCCCTAGCGCCGGAAACAACTAGCACACACCTTTAGCTTTATTATCAGTTTGATATTGAAACATTAACAAGAAATAGATGAATGAATGCAGCATATTTTACTAAATTTAGAACACTGTAATAACTAGAAATAGACATAGAGATAGACATAGAGATAGTGGAAGCATAATTTTACCTGACAGAAAGATTACTACTTTTGAATTTTTAAAACATTAAAAGCTCAGGTCTACTGCATAGGCAAATGTTACTGATTGAATTATTTTTCAACAGCAGAAAAAGCATATCATGGCTGTTGGAAACCCATGTACCAAATCAATACTTTCCTAAGAAACCTAGCATTATGAGAAATTGCCTTACATTCTTCTATTCCTTATTATCTGCACAATTGTCTACCTTCTCAGTCTAATTGCAAGGTAGCTGAAGGAACAGGTGCATATTTCAAGCTCTGTTAAGCACTACAAATTTTAAGTGTCTCCCCAGACTGATGAGTGATGTGCCATGAACCACTTTGGAAGCTTTGAAATTTTCAACAAATAACATGGACAGCTTCCCATCTCGTTGCTCCTTGCAGATTTCTCTCTCAGCAGTTAGCAAGCATTATCAGTTTTGCTAATTAAACTTACAGAGCAGAGAAGAAATTGTAAATACAATTGACCACACAGCTTTCTGCTGAACAATCTATAGCAGACAGCAGGAAGCCAAGGAGCAGTCATCCTGAGCACAAGATCTTTCTCCAGCAAAAACAGGACAAAAGTGAATTGAGGAAGACAAAGTAATTTTTGGTCAAAAGCAGCCACAATAAAATCCAGTTTTACCTCAGGAAAAAGGGGTGTACTGTGGTTGTGTCAGACAACTGAAAAGAAACCCAGTTTGACCATTTTAGCTTGGCATTTCCAAATTGTTACAGAAACTCCAAGAACAATTTACAATTTTCTTCTTTTGTTATGCTTTGTTTTCCTTGCACAGTTGGGGATTAGCTGTTCTAGGCAAATAACATGTCATTAATTCAGTAGTTTTAAAAACAAGGCAGTCAGGGTTCTCTTTGGAAACATAAAATGTCATATTTAACAAACTTTGCCCTATGATATATTTCAACATAAAGTGCCAGAGGGGTGGGAAAAAAAACCTCACAAAATCAGAGATACAACTGTCGGAAATATCCATTTATCCTTCAGGTGATTCAAGAAATTTGCTGAACTACCTACTACTGATATCTAATCATGAGTGCACATTTCATTCATACATTCAAAACAAACATCTCAATATACTTAACTATCAGACTGAACAAATTCAAGTTATTTTCTTTCTTTCCTCCTAAGAATAACATTAAATAAGGATTGGTTTACTGATTTGTAAAATAAAAATTCAAACTATCCTTCATTCCACATTATCAGCGTGTCACTGTAAACTGTAAACAATCCATATTAGACTCATTTTTTAATCAATATTGCTCAGGTTACATAACTTATTTTTCATCCTGGATCAATTTTTGGGGTTTTTTAATTATTTAATTTATACATCGGTCCCACTCATAGTTTGCATTCTGAGCCAAGTGTATAAATAACACTCAAAACAGAGTTTTAAAAAGGGTTTAATATAAAGCCAATATAATGAAATCTAGTGGTCAGTGCTGAACTTAATGTCAAACTTGGAAGCCATCTTTTGCGTTGGGCCTTCAGGACTGTCACAGTTATTGCTGTGGGAAACTGGGAGGGGGGATCAAATTGAGTGGGATGGATATAGTCAAAATAACATTCCTTACTCAGAGAGTCAAGGACATCTTGCCCTGCACGTGGAGTGACGTGATTGGGAGGCATCTCCAGTTTTGAATGGTGCTTGATTGGATCATGTGATGGACATGTGGGTGCTGGGCAGGGACTTGAACTTTTGTTTGGGTTGGGAAAACCTGGAAACTTTCAGATTCGGGTTTTCCCAGATGTGCCAATATGACATCTCTAATAAAATGGAACTTTGAGGAATCTCAAGCCTCAGAACCTTCTTTTGTTAGGGCTGTTACTTGGAACCCTGGCACTTAATTTGCTAAAAGCGTGGTTTGCAACAGTCTCCAAATAAGTAATTATTTAGGTCCACTAAGAACCAAAAAGCAAAATTGTAAAGCTATTTTTCTTTCATGAAACATGCAGTACTCAGTCTGATTATGTAAATCCAATCCAAACCTCAGGAGAAATCTATCTGAAATATACTATCAGTTATGACTGTGGTCATGGACAAATGCAGCCGGGGTCAAAATTGCAGGCATAATGGGATGATTGAGTCAATTTGAGGTTAGAACTCCCATCAAAGACAGAGATAATTTGGAAGACTCTTCTTGCCTTTCTGTTATTGTTTCCATCTTCAGTATCTATACTGACAGTGTTGTAATATTGCTTCTTCTCTCTTCTAATAATTATCTGGAATTTGTTTTGTTATGTTTGTTCCTGCGATTTTTGTCTGTGTTCATTTATTTGAAGAATTCTTTCCTCATTTTTGCAGCTTTGATTTCATTCCACAATTTCACTGGTTCCCTATCAATGAGTCTCAGAATGTTCTTCTTGAAAATGAAGGTATATGTTCAAGATCATATCATAGGAACTGTGAGATTATTCTTCCACCTTAGATTTATCTGGAATTGGCAGGTGAACATTTTATAATCTGTTTCACAGATAACATTTGGCTATATCTTGCTATCCTTGTCATTTCCATCTTCTTGTACCAATGATATAGAAACTCGATTTAATTTCTTTTTTAAAAAAGTAATTTTTATTAAATGTTTTGATCTTTAAAAACAATAGGAAAGACACAGCAAAGAAAAAAAAAGACAATCAGACAAAATAAAACACAGAACATACATAACAATATACAGTAATTTTACAGCTTTCTATATCGGCTTTCCTTCTTAGCTTTTATAATTCTCCCTTCTGCATTGCCTTCCTCTCACTATAACCTTGTTCTATAATGTAACAAACATAACATTAACACTTATAATAGTATTCATTATCTATACCTCCATATATTTGTATTCTCTATTTTCTGTCTTGGCTTCTGTTTTCTAGACACTTGTACATTTTATGCCATACTTTATAGAAACTCAATTTAATTTCTATGCACTTTGGTGATATCCATACGTACTTGTTACAATATTTTGACTGTTGGATGACTGTGTTAACAATAAAGAAATAGATAAGTAATTACCCTGTTTCATTTCTATTTTCTAAACCATAAAGACCAACTATACTTTCCCCCTTAATATCTATTTGTTTCATACTTTTATAATGAGATTCAGTTAAAACAGCCCTCTTGGCCAACTCTCTGATTAGACCTGAATCAGATTGTTGTTCTCAGTTAACAGCATTTCTGTCTTGCCTTGAATAAATGACTGAACTTGTAGTGAACATAGCAATAGCAATAGACTTATATATAAGGTGACCAGACATCCTGCTTTTGGCGGGACAGCCACGATTTTTCAAAATTTGTCCTCTGTCCCGCAGCATGTTCAAAAAGTCCCAATTTTCCAAAAGAAAGAAAAGACGCCAAATGATCAATTTTAAAAAGGACGCCGTTAAAAAAAACGTCTCTGAAGTGTAGTTCCTGATGTGACCTTTAGAGGGCAGTGGTTTCCCTCCCTCCGCTCAGCTCGCTCGAAGTGCCCGACGAGGGGCGAGGTTGTCTCCCCTCCTGCGCGTGCGCACACCGACATGTGACATTTTTGTAACAGCTGTCCGGTGGCCTCGGGCAGGGGGGGGGCTTTCCGGCGGTGGCAGCACAGGGAGGAGGAGGCTCGGTCCTGGGCCAAGTGGCTCAGCCGTTGGAAGTTTTTTTTTTTGCCCGCTTCTCTCGGGCACCGCTCTCCCTGCAGCCATGCCGTGCAAGCTGCCGTCAGCAACCTGGTCCGGGTGAGCCGAGGGGAGGCAGGCGGGGATCCGGTTGGGAGAGGCTGGCGATGGGGGTGGCTTTTGAAAGGGTTGGGGGGCATTGGGGGAAGGCAATTGGGGGAAGGCTTTTTTTTATAGCTCAGGTGCTCCGAGCCACCACCACCACCCCGGTCAATGGTGTCCTGCTTTACCCATCTTAAAATCTGGTCACTTTACTTATATACTGCTTTATAGTCCTCTCTAAGCACTTTACAGAAACATTGGTCCCCCCCCCCCCACAATAATCTGGATCTTCATTTTACTGACCTTGGAAGGAGTCAGTCTGCAGTACTGCATATATATTGCATTTTTGCTGACAAATAAGTGAAGGGAGACTAGTATAGATCTATTTCAAGCTATTTAGCTCTCATCAACTAACCATACCCTTACTGGGATTCAAACTTGGGCTGTTTTTACATGTTAGCCAGTTATATTAACCTCTAAGCTGCAATCTCTCCTCCCTTATCAGCTGAGCCAGGGGAATGATTAAGTGTTTTGTCAAAGCACCTGGAGTGGGGCTGAAAGGCAAAAGGGAAGCAGTATGCTGCCTCCCATATTTGGGCATACCAGGTGCTTTGACAAAACACTATATAATATTAAGTATTTCTATATCATAATTTGCATCAGACAGCTATTTAGTCAGTCTTTTTAAACCAAATGGGGCAATATAAGAATTGTGAATTATCCTTACTTCCATAAATGTCTTTCTTTCTCTTCCTATATGTCTCAAATAAGGAATGTGTGTGGTTTCATTAAATAAAGAGGGATTGACCAATGTCTTAAATTTATATCCTTTCTTAAGTGCTTTGCTGGATTGCAGCCTTAGTCAATATGCAAGACGAAAATTATTTATCACTGTTTTTCAAGTTCTTTCTGTTCCAAGTATCTACTTAAAGAAATATCCTAGAGTAACCAATTTTAAAAGGGAAAGGTTAGTCCAAGTGAAAGAAGATGCTAATCTCCCTCCCTCCCTTTCTCTCTTTCTTACATATGCACACATCATAGACTAGATAACTAAGAGATACAAACTCAACAATTGATTACTATTAAGGTTGTGACTCTCCTAAAATCATCCCAGATGTTTTTAGAAATTACTGCAAACATCTTCCATGTTGTGTGATATATCAGTAATTTTTTTTGCCTTCCTTAAAATAGCTTTCCATTAAATCTTACCTATAATGGACAACTATTTGAGCAATGGGTTTTTAATGTTCCCTAAACTTGTTTTCCTGCAATTTTATTTCAAGAGTAAGTTGTATCATTAGTGTATAAGAAAGTGGGATTTGCTGGTTCTATTGTCCTGCCATTCTTGGTTGGGATATGGTTTCCTTCTTGATGTACTGTATCCTTATTTAAACTATTTTTTTTCTTCCATGATTGCTTCTCTCATGCTGTTTCCTGCTTATCTGATGTTGGCTACTATAAAGGATGTGCTCGGGGCTATTTGCTTCCTTTCTTGAGTTTTGATTACATCATTTTAATGTATGTAGATGGACTTTATCTCTATGTGTTTGATAGCACATGACTTGCAGACACTTTACTAACCAAGATTTCCAAAAACAGGAAACTGGTTATCTTTGTAATATCTAGCAACACAAAGGACAGACACATAATGTAACATCGAGGAGCACAAAATATAACCCCACAACTTCATTAAACATGCTTCACTATTAAACTCATTGCAACCCAACTACTACAACTGATGAAAAATATAATTCTTCCATAGATCAAAAACATCTCTGAGACAACCCCCTGGCATCAAACTCTTGGCATCATTGTAAAACAGAAAGAAACAAAAAACAAAAGTTCTCCGAAACATTGTAAGCATCCAGTAACCAAAGAAGAAAAAAATAGAAATCATCTAGTACAACATCCAATGTAAGGATTGCAATAACTATTATGTAGCACAAAAAGAAGACTGGCAGAACACAACCATGAACATCAACTGGTAGTCATAAGACATGATGATCATCCTTTAATCTCTCAACACATTCACAAATTCAGCCACAGTTTCAACTGGGAAAATTGGCATTCTAGACCACACCAAATCTCTAAATGCTTGGAAGCTTGGCATTCAGATAAATTAGTCATCCAATATGTATAGAGGTAAACCCCATCTGCATCATTTAGAAGATGAGAATCAAAAAGCAGGCAGGCAGGCAGGCAGGCAGGCAGGCAGGCAGGCAGGCAGGCAGGCAGGCAGGCAGGAAGGAAGGAAGGAAGGAAGGAAGGAAGGAAGGAAGGAAGGAAGGAAGGAAACATGCCAGAACACATCCATCATGACAGCCCAAACCTAATTTTTATTGCTCGCAATAAAATTCCTTATATCACCAGGCTTGAAATTTTAGGCCTGGATAACCTTGAACTACGCCATCTACATTCCAACCTAAGCTTAGTATACAAGATTATCTGCCATAGCGTCCTACCTGTTAGTGACTACTTTAGCTTCAACTGCAATAGCACAAAGGCTATCAATAGATAAAAACTAAATATAATCCGCTCTAATCTTGATAGCAGAAAATTTGACTTCAGCAATAGAGTAGTAAATGTCTGGACCACTCTACCTGATCCTGTTGTTAATTCCTCTAACCCCCATACCGTTTACCTTAAACTGTCTACTGTGGACCTTACACGTTTCTTAAGAGGTCCCTAAGGGGATGCATGCATAAGTGCACCAACATGTCTACCGTCCCAGCCCTACTGTCCCTATTTATATGTACTCATTTTATGTGTTTATGGCTATGTTTTGCTTACTTATATTCATTTATTTGTGCCATTTTTCATGTGTCCATGTCTATGTATATACTGATACTTGTTTACTTGTACTTGTTGACAAATAAATAAATACAATAATAAATAGATCAGTAAGAAACAGCATCAGATCAATCATGGAAGTAGAAATACCCTAGTCAAGGAACCATCAAGGAATAAAATACTCTCCTATCAAAACTGGCAGGACACATCACCATATATAAAAGAGCAATTAATTTTACTTTTCAGTATACTGATGGCGTTATCTAAACTAGTAATGAAACATCTGCAGGAAAACAATCAGAGAAGCTCAAAGAATACCAAGAATGCAACACTTCAACCCTGAGCTACATATATTCTCTATTCCTAGGATTACCTGGGTATATTTTAGCCTGTTCCAAAGTAGTGTCCTGTCGGTGTGCAAGCCTACTTTCTAATCTTAGTAGGTCTTCTAAAACATTTCCAGGTTTCAGGATCCCATGGCTTGACATATCAACAGAAAAGATTCCCTGAAGTTTGAAATGGCTAGATATGTATATTAAATTGTTGTAGTCTCTTCATTTCGTTCACCGCCACACAAATGCAAATTTCCACTGTCATCCCTTAAAAGAGGTACTTTAATTTTATTAGCAGTGTGCAATGTTTCATCTGAGCCAAATAAAACAGCAGCTAGCAACAAGAGTTGATTAATTTTCATGATTGATAATTGTTATATGTTTTTTGATATATGCTTTTTTTAGTATTTGTGATTATTGCTTTGGAAACAGTTTTGGCATAAACAAACTAGATATTAAAAAAATGTGAAATAATATATTCTGGATCAATTTTCATAAAATTAGAAAGTACCACTCTGGTACTGATAAAATGTGCTCAACATGAGTAAAATGCTAAAAGTATTTATGAGTCAAACATCAAGTCCTGATTTTCCTCTTGGTACAATACCTGTTGAATGGCATGCTCTCTTCCCTTTGGCATATAAATTATCTATTTGGAAGTAATTTAAATGTATAATGTAAGCCAGTTTATTGTAGTGGCTGCTGGCCTAAGAGCCAGGAGACTGTGAGTTCTAGTCCTACCTGGAGCATGAAAGCTGACTGGGTGACTTTGGATCAGTCACTCTTTCTCAACACAACCCATTTCACAGGGTTGTTGTGAAGGAAAGTAGGAAGAAGAAGGAATATTATGTAAGTTCAACATCTTGAGTTACTTAGAAAGTAATAAAAGCATGATAAAAATATAATAAATGCAGGTTAGGACGTTGTTATGCTTCAGACTGCACAAATCCCTAAAAAAAATTATAAAAAGTTTTGTTTATTATACAGAAATTAAAACATTGGACACAGTGTAACTGTCCTGGCGAAATCTATGCCATATATGCTAAGATATAAAGTTATACATTGTAACCGCCCTGCTTTTTAACATCTGATCTATTCCGTATTTACAAATATAGAAATATCATATTTCCAACCATGTTGCTTGTGTTTATCTTATACATTTTCACTGTTATAGTATCATACCAGAGGTGGGTTCCTACCAGTTCGCACCTATTCAGTAGAACCGGTTCGTTAAATCTACCGAACCGGTTAGAAGAGGTTCCACCAGTGGACCCAGAAAGCAGGCCACACCTACATTCCAAAAATTTTTGAAACCCACCACTGGCAAGGATCTTGTAACTTGACAGCTTTAAGACTTGCATGCTTCAATGCCAGAGTTTCTGAATAGCTACTTGGACCAACCTAAGTACTAATTCATAATTTCATATCCGGTCATATGGGCAGGAAGCCACTCCCACAAAGGAGGCCACACCCACAGAGTAGGTTCCAACAATTTTTGAAACCCACCACTGTATCATTCATAATTCTAGTCTCCTTTCTATGAATCTTAGCCTTTGCCTATTTTGGGTTTTTCCTTTTTTGTTCCAACCATCGATAAAATTTATCCCAGATCTTATAATATTCTGATTCATCTTTATTCTTCAATTCCCATGTCAATTTATCCATTTCAGCACTGGTCAGAATTTTCCTAATTATTTCCCCTTCTTGTGGAATTTCCCTGTTTTCTAATTTTGGGCAAAGACCATTCTTTGATCCTTTTTTGATAAGGAACTTGACTCAAAAGAAGAAAAGGGAAACTAAATGTTTTTTTTTTTAATGTGAACATAGGTACAATTCTGTTTCTTTTTAACGAAGAGAATAAAACAGAACAGAATAAAACATCCTATGACTATAATTGAAAGGTAATAAACAGCTTTAGTTTTTTGTGGCTTTTTGGAATTGTTGTGGTTCACCTGGTTTAAAATTAGAACTACGCTGACTAAGGTCTGACCTAAGCGTAGTACACAAAATTGTCTGCTACATCCTACCTGTCAATGACTACTTCAGCTTCAATCACAATAATACACGGGCAAACAATAGATACAAACACAAGGTAAACTGTTCCAAACTCGATTGCAGAAAATATGACTTCAGCAACAGAGTGGTCAATGCCTGGAAAGTACTACCTGACTGTTGTTACATCCTCAAGCCCCCATAACTTTAACCTTAGACTGTCTACATGGACCTCACCCCATTCCTAAGTGATCTGTAAGGGGGTGTGCAGACACACACCAGAGTGCCTACCATCCCTGTCCTATTGTTCCCATTTTATTGTAGCCATTTCCTGTGTTCATGTCCAGATTTATACTTATACTTGCTATTTCATACATGCCTGACAAAATAAATAAATAAAACTGGAATCTCTACCTGGAAATACCTCTCTGAGACAGTTTTCTCATGACTAAGCCTTATCCTTAAAGGCTATGACTACAACTCCTAGTTTGGAGTTGTAAGAATTACCACAGAAACTGTTAATACCACTTGATAAGACCACACTTGGAATATTGCATACAGTTTTGGTCGCCATGATCAGTGGTGGGATTCAGCCAGTTCACACCACTTTGGGAAAACTGGTTGTTAACTTTCTGAGCAGTTTGGCAAACTGGTTGTTGGAAGAAATCATTATTGCAGAGAACTGGTTGTTAAATTACTTGAATCCCACCATTGGCCATGATATAAAAAAAGATGTTGAGACTCTAGAACCATGATGGTGAACCTATGACACACATGCCACAGGTGTCACATGGAGCATCTCTGTGGGCATGCGAGCTATTGCCCTATGTCAGCTCCAGCACCCATGCACGCACCAGCCAGCTGATTTTCTGCCTTTCTGGAAGCTGGGGCAGACCATTTTCGCCCTCCCCCAGCCTCTATGGAGGCCCCCTGGAAGCCAGAAACAATCAGTTTCCTCAGGTAGGCCTGTAGGCCCGTTTTTCGCCCTCCCCAGGCTCCAGAGGCTTTCCTGGAGCCTAGGGAGGGTGAAAACAGCCTCCCCCAAGGGGAAATCCCAAGCTCAGCTTGGGGGTGAGCAGCGCACCAGCAGTGCTGCATGCATAGGGGAAGCGTGGGAGGATTTGTGTATGCATGTGCATGTGGGGTGAGCTTTGCATTATGGGTGCTGGCATGCAACAACAAAAAGGTTAGCCATTACTGCTCTAAAAAGAGTGCAAAGAAGAATAACAAAGATGATTAAGGGACTGGAGGCTAAAATATATGAAGAATGGCAACAGGAATTGAGTATGTTTAGTTTAATGAAAAGAAGGACGAGGGGTAGTATGATAGCAGTATTGCAATATTTGAGGGGCAGCCACAAAGAAGAGGGAGTCAAGCTATTCTCCAAAGCAGCTGAAGGCAGAACAAGAAGAACAAGACTGTAGAAAAGTAAAACATCGAACAGCTTGCTGATATATAATAGGATTTTATGCATCATCTACTTCTGTAGATTCAAGTTGGTTCATAAACAAGGAAAATATCATTTTATTAAAGCTGGAATGGTTAGAAAAGCTAGCTATAATTAAATGGCTTTTGGCCCAGGTTTTCTACTATAAGTCATCATTAGGATTAAAGTCCGTAGAGTTGGAAGGCTATAATAACTTTTATAAATATAGAAATAAATGTATAATGTTATTTTTATTTTAATTGAAGTAAAATTATTGGTAAATAATACTTTATTTATATAACAAAATAAAAATATTTGGAAGTGGATCTCATCAGATTCATTTGATTAATGGAATTTTATCTGCTTTAATTTTTTATTTTTATCAGCCTTGGTCAGCATCAGAATATGGATCTCTCTGTGTTTAATTAAGGATGAAAAGTTACCTTACCAATATGGTAAGCAGTAAATATACATATTCCACTCAATTAGATTATTAAAAAAATAGTCTGTTCATAATGACATTTTGATTTTATTATCTTTTTTCATTAAATGAAAGTGTAAAGGTACTACATAAAAAGTGTAAGGTATTACAAGTCCTCTTTATTGTTCTCTTTCATGGTTTAAGGGCTCCAGTGCAGACATTTGCACCGATAGATTTGCAAAAAATGTCCCACATACAAAAAAAAAAAAGGAAAAGTTACATTTCATTTAAAGGACTGAAATCCTATATATCTATATACTATATATAAAGCCAAATACCACTCACTCATGAAATCTCCAGAACTGTAAAACCTACAAACTTGACATTTCATACGTATGTTCCTCTTGGTTTCTAGGTGCTCGCTAAGAAAGGATTTCTAGAAATGGCCATCAGATCATCAGTATTTCTTACACAGTATTCTATTAATACGTGTCAGTGCTAAGGAGTTAGACGTTCTACTGCCCCTCCCCACCTGAAAGAAACTCTGCTCCAACTGCTAGTTGCCTTATATTAACATGCTCTGATGCTAAGGAGTTAGACATTCTACTCCCACTCCCCACCTGAAAGGAACTCTGCTCCAACTGCCAGTTGCCTTATATTAAGAGACTCTGACACTACCCCTTCGCTAGACTGGACGTGGGCGTGGCCAGTGTATGACTTATCCAGCCTGTGGGCTGGGAGTTTAGACATTCTCCCTCCCCACCTGAAAAAACTTTGTTCCAACTTACAGTTGCCTTATTTTAACACGCTCTGATGCTAAGGAGTTACACATTCTACATTAATTTTCAAGCTTTAAGTATCAAGCTTGATTTCATAGTGAAGCATGGTTATCCAGCTAGTTCAGCAAAAGCCTACATGCCAGTGTGGTCAAAGACAGCTAAAGTAATATGACTTTGAATGAAATAAAATGAGTATTGCCTATAGTATGGTAAATCAGGAAATTGTAATGGGAGAGGGATACTCTCATTGGATTCAATATATGGAAATTAGAATACTTAATTTATCAAGGCTGGATCTTTTTTTTTTTTCAAAAAGATTATTCTCTCAAAGATTTCTGTTAGCAAAAAAAATGTTCAGGCCAACAGGATGATGCAAAAGTGCCAACCTAATCCCATTCAGCCAGTATATTTATAAAATAGAATTTAATTAAAAAGGAGATCCATTGTACTTAATGAGAAAGGGATAAGATGCATTGAACCACTGGTGGCCCAGTGGTTAGATTGTAGTACTAAAGGCTACTTCTGCTGACTGCCAGCTGACTGCAAGTTGGCAGTTCAAATCTCACCAGGCTCAAGGTTGACTCAGCCTTCTATCCTTCCGAGGTCAGTAAAATGAGGACCCAGATTTTGGGGGGGCAACATGCTGACTCTGTAAACCACTTAGAGAGGGATGTAATAGTACTGTGAAGTGGTATGTAAGTGTAAGTTATTGCTATTGTAGGTTACCATTGTACAGGATACTTCATTACATTAGTTCTGTAGTATTCAGCAGTATCTTTTTTGTTATTGTTTTTTTATATTAAGCACATAAGGACATTTGTATTAGACTTATAGAAGAAGACTAACTAGATTTAACTATTCTGTTCTTTAAGTCCTTGATGAAAAAAATTTCTTGGGCTGCTTGGAAGATGATGCTTCAATTCTGGCTTTATGTTTTCTGATCATGTTTTCTCTATAGGATAACATTTTCTTTTGTGATGTTCCTTCACCTAAGAAAGTCAGCTTGGAGAATAAAGTTCTCAAGATCTTATACCCATTATCGTTCATTATCTTTCATTAACTCTAATTGCTTCAACAGGTCTGCCCTTTATAAATTGCCAGGGGGACTGTATCCAAGTCCTATATATCTTAATGTATAACAGATTAACAGAGTTGGAAGGGACCTTATAGGTCATCTACTCCAACCCGCCCACTCAAGCAGGAGACCCTACACCATTTCTGACAAATGGCAGTCAAATATCTTCTTGAAAGTCTCAAGTGATGAAGCTCCCACAACTTCCGAAGGCAACTTCTGTTCCATTGGTTGATTGTTCTCACTGTCAGAAAGTTCCTCCTTATTTCTAGGTTGAATCTCTCTTTGGTCAGTTTCCATCCATTATTCCTTGTCTGGCCTTCAGGTGCTTTGGAAAATAGCTTGACCCTCTCCTCTCTGTGGCAGCCCCTCAAATATTGGAACACTGCTATCATGCCTCCCCTGGTCCTTCTCTTCACTAGACTAGCCATGCCCAGTTCCTGTAATCATTTGTTTTTATAATTGTTACCCATTAAAATAGAAAAGGATGGGATTACTTTTTACATTTCTGCAAAATTCTCTCTCTTTACTGCAAATTCTATTCAGTATCATATATTTTCCCACAATTTTTCCATGAATTCATTTTTGAATTTGTATTATGTAGGAAATGTGTGGGTTTTTTTATGCAATGTTTTTATAAAATTGACATATTTTTCTCCAGCATTTTTTTTGTCATAAGATATATTTTTTTAGTTGGGAATCTGGCCAACAAGCATTCAGAAAAATGCCATTGTTGCTCTATATCAGGAGGTTCAAAATCAGTTATTTGTATGTTTGCCATTCAGCAGAATTTCTCACCTGGCATTTTTGTTTGCAAATGTTGTTCTTTGCAGATAAACAAATTCAAATGGACCATTTCAGTATCCACCCTTCCTTCCTTGCTCTCGTCTTCCCTTCCTCCTTCCCAAATATATTGACAAGTGTTTTCTTGCTTTTTGCTACTCCAATGGCCACCTAAAAAAGACAATGTAATTCATCATGTTCACTTCAACTGTTCAGGTTAAACCTTTTAGAAAATGCTGCAGGGATGTACGCAACATAATTGTCCCAGCTCTATGGCTCACTCTTCTTTGATTTGTCCACTTCTAATCCAGTTATCGCTGTGAGTAGATTTTCTCAAGAGCTCACATCACTATAGACTACCCCAAAACATTAATTTAGCTCACAGTTTAAGTCACTAGGGATAAGCAATTATCCCAAAACATTGTCAATATAATGGCACAATAAGGGGGAAAGAAAGAGAATTAAACAAATTTAAAACAAGGTTAAACTTAAGTTTCATGATGAGAGTGAAATGAGATATGTTTCTTTAACCATTTGGCTGACAAATTGAAGGCTGATTGTAATTGAAATTTACAAATTGTAAATAATTATATACTGTATATGCTACGAACTAGCACAAAACAGCAGTCTGGTTCTTCTCATTCATTTTGAGGGGAAAGCGCTTTAGGTATTATTCAAAGGGGGGAAAACATTCCTTGGGGTACAATGTGTTCTTACATTTAGCTACGAAGTAATCAAGGGATGTGGAAAATTGTGAATGTCCTTTCTTCAGTGTATGATAATGTCCCCAGCAGTCTAAAGTATGTCTGTTTCCTATGTTTCAGTGAAGCTCGCAGGAAGATGTTTCTACTGTTTGACTTTTCATTCAATTTACCAATAGGAAGGATTTTTGTATCATTCAGAAATTCTCCTTCCCCTGGAGAAATGTTGGAGAAATCATCCCAATTTTTCTTCCCAGAAATTTAGAGAGAAATATAGAGATAAATATTTAATGTCGTTTGTGTACAGATAACCAGTTCTACTTTTTAGCACTTTCCATAAGCACCCTCTCTCCAAGGACTGGAAATGCGAAGCAAATACTAAGAATGGCTATTACATTAGTTAGTGTGGTCAAAGTCTAGCCAGTGTTGGAAGCCCCCCAGAATTGTCTGAAAGATGGATGGCCATATAAATGTTTTAAATAAATAAATGGAGTCAACTATCTCTTCCCTGTGACTGCCACTCCAGTACCGGAAGACAGCTATCGTGTCACCCCTAATCTTAATTAGGTTAGACGTACCTAGTTTCCTTAACCATTCCCCATATAGTTTAGCCTCCAGACCCCTTATCATGATGCTCAAAGGGACCTTAAAGGTAAAGGTTCCCCTCACACATATGTGCTAGTCATTCCTGACTCTAGGGGGGGATGCTCATTTCCATTTCAAAGCCAAAGAGCCAGCGCTGTCCGAAGATGTCTCTGTGGTCATGTAGCCATCATGACTAAACGCCGAAGGTGCACGGAATGCTGTTACCTTCCCACCAAAGGTGGTCCCTATTTTTCTACTTGCACTTTTACATGCTTTCGAACTGCTAGGTTGGCAGAAGCTGGGATAAGTAACAGGAACTCATTTCATCATACGCTAGGGATTCGAACTGCTGAACTGCTGACCTTCTGATCAACAAGCTCAGCATCTTAGCCACAGAGTCACAATGTCCCCTCAAAGGACCTTAGAGGTCTTCTAATTCAATCCCCTGCTTGAGACAGAAGATCTTATGCCATTATGGAGAAATGTTTGTCCATTCTTAAGTCTCTCTGCCTCTAGCTTCCAAAGTGTATTCTGAAAGCATTTCATTAATAATAACATATTTCATTGATAAAGTTCCCTCTTTTCTTTTTGTGAAGAACATAAGTGCGAGGAATAATCTCCAATTCTCTTGTGTAATAACCTTTCTGCAGCAACGTTTCAATGTTATGTTTAGTCTCTGCTTTCTTTTTTCACTCTCTTTCACTCTCTGACACTTGAAATAGTATACCTTAAAAATGGTGGTATAATTATGATATGATATCTAACAACACATTTGCTATGAGGGTTTAAATATTTGTATTTGCAGAATGCATATATATAGTATCCCCACATAGAACATTATTAGAGTCCCATGTGTACATTTACTTAATTTCAGGATTTCAACAAAAATTTGCAATTTGTCACCAGACTGTGATCTTAGAAACATGGCTGCAATTGGAAGGAGGAGTTGACGTCGCGACGATATGACGTGTGTTCTTGGAGCTCTAACATCACAGTCAATATTTCTGTCACTGGACAGTTGTTTTGGATCTAAATCATCCTGTAGAGACGATGATAGTAAAGAGCACATCCTGCTGATCTCAGGGACACACCAAAGTTCAATCCAGGAAAAGCTCTTTTTTCCGATGACAGAAACGAAGCCTTGAAGTTGCTGAAGTTCGGACAGCTCTGGAACGGAAAGAAAGCGGAAGAGAAAGTATGTCCAATTGGTGAAGAAATTTTATTATTAGAAAAGAGATTGCCCAAAGAAAATCATAACTAAATTAAAATTGAAGACAGAAGAAAATAAGCGGTGAGATTAAGCTACATTAAACTTAGTGTGTTATCTTTTATTAATTTTTCTTTTACAGATGGAATTTCTGCAACTGTTTTCTATTTTTTAAATTAGATGGGTTAGTTTTTCTTCTTCTACTTTTTATTCTTTTTTTATACTTGTGGATTATAAATTTCTTTTTTTATAACACTTGATTGGATTATTTTTCTCTTAAGAATTTTTCTCCATAAGTTTGGAATATAAAGAGGGCTGTAACAGTAGAGAGAGAAAAAGTAACACTGGGGCTTAGAGGCGGGAGGCTTGGAAACATTGTTTTTTCTTTCTTCTCTCTGATCATTGGATTTACACTTCAAGGCATTTTAGTTTTGTTTATTGAGAGAGATAGTGGATGTTTATACAGGTGCTCTTTGGGAGCTCTATCAGTAGCTGGACTGGAGTGAAAAAGCCTTGAACTGAAAGATTGAAATATAACAAAAAGCTTTTAAAGCTATAGTGGCAGTGTTTATATTTGGAATAATGGCACAACATGAAAAGGAAATATTAATATTGCAAATGATTATGTTTTAAATTCAAAAAATATTAGTAATACAGAGAAAATTGAGGAGAGAATGTAAAATGTAGAATGAAGAACAGCAAAAGAGATGGAAAAATTGAGGACATTTATCAAATGGAGAAAGTTGAAGACAGAGTTCCAAAAATTGAAGGAAAAAAGGAGCAAAGAGATAAGAAAATTGTTGATACTGACAGTAAATTGAGCGTGGTTGGAAATAGCAAGAGTGGGCTATGGAAAGGGGAGACAGATGGACTGGAATTCTATCTCAGACCTCAAAGTACAGAGGAAGAAAAGAGAGAAAATTTGATGGCAGTAAGGAGAGAAATCTTGACACAATTATCGATGATAACCAAAGATAAGTTGATGGAAGGAACAGATGGAGGGTTTTGAGTGTTCATAAAATATGCCATGAGCAACAAGGTGCGAAGAGAAGTCCATATAATATCTACCAAGAAAACAACCAGAATGTTAATTCTACAAATGGCATGAGATATAAATCTGCACTACTTTTGGAAAGACACAGGTTGATGTAATGAAAGTTTATAATAAAAATTAAGTCAAACTTAGTTAAATTTAGAGTATCATGTATAAAATGGTGTGAGAATAATTATAGCCACATAAATGAGTAATAATGATAACAACTAGTATATATATACTAGTTTGATGACATGAAATTTTATACAAACTGCAAATGAGGACTATGAGTGGAAGTTTAAAGGTTTTTGTTATTGAATATAATCAATTTTTATTTAGATTATGTTATAAAGATGTAATGTCTCTGGATTATTTTAGGAGGATTTAATGGAATGCCATTGTATAGATTTACTTCAAATTTAGAATAATTCATACAAAAGGATGTAAAAGCAATTAATAGTCAGATGCCTGCTTAATAGTTATAACTTTTTATATAATACACTGGATTGATGATATGACAATGATAATAATGTATATATATTAGATTGATCATTTGTGATTTTATATACAATTGAAAGTGATGACTATGGAAATGATGCACAAAAACTTTGCAACCAAACGACATGATGTACGTAATTAAAGAAGGTTCTATGTATTATGTGTTGTCTGTCTATGTCTGTCCAAAAAAGAAAAATATTCTTTTTATTAAAAAAAGAGATGCAGAGACAAGGAAAAGGAACAAGAAATGATATTCAATAATTTTTGGGTTCATTGAAATACCACCCCAAGAAAATATAAATTAAGAGCTGGAAGAGACACCTGCAACAATAGAGAGGAGTAGAAGAAATGAAAAGAAAAGGAGGGAAGGAAGAGAGAGGTGAGGAGAGGAAAATAGAAGGAAGAGGGAGAGAAGGAGAGAGGTTAGGAAGGAGAAGAGGTAGAGAGAAGTAGAGGAGAGGTAAGGTAGAAGGATGGGAAAGGAGAGAAGGAAAGAAGAAAGTAGAGATGGGAGGGAGGGAGAGAAAGGAAGAGAGGACAGGAGATGAGAGGAAGAGGAGGGAAGGAAGATAGAGAGGAGGAGAGGAAGATGGAAGGGAGAAGGAGAGAAATAGAGAAGGAGAGAGGGTAGTAAGGGGGAGAGGAAGAGAGGAGGAGGGGAGAGGTAAGGGAAGAAGGAATGGAAAGGAGGAAGGAAGGAAGTAGAGAAGGGAGGGAGGGAGAAAAGAAAGGGAGAAGAAGGTGCTGTCAAAACAGGCGAGAGATGGTAAATCAAACAACCCAAATGGAATAATATAACTTTCTAAATAGAATGACAAATGTATAAGAACCATGAATGTAAAAAAAAAGGATAATAATAATCATGTGTATATAGAGAACAAAAAATAAAAACCTTTTTATAAATAAAAAGAAACATGGCTGTAATTAACTAGATTGTGTGATAAGGTACGTTTCGGGATCTACCCAAACCCTCAGGGGCTAGATAAGATCTTGTTTGGTGGAGACAAGAAAATGTTATCGAAGATCTACCAATTTTTGACCTGCCAAGATACTAATTAAGAGATGGACAAAAGCCTTCTAATAGTATGGGAGAGAAACCTAGGTTATGAAATTGAAATGGGCAAATGGTGGGATCTATGGAGTAAGACCATTAAACTTACAACATCTACTGCATTCAAAGAAAACATATACAAGACGGTTTATAGGTGGCACTTCCCCCCAACGAGGTTAGCTAAGATGTTTCCTGGGTTATCTCCATTGTGTTGGAAATGTGGAAGAAAGGATGGCACATTCTACCATATTTGGTGGTCCTGTACTGAGGCCACGAAATATTGGAAAAGGATTAAAAAATGGTTAAAAGAGGTTACCGGGGCAAACATTGAATGGAGACCTGAGAACCTGTTACTAAGCATCAAACCAGATAACATAAGCAGTTCAATATGGCATTTGAGCCTGCATATAATTGTGGCCGCAAGAATAACCTATGCATAATTTTGGAAATCCACCACTATACCGCCGGAAGATGCTATAATTAAAAAGATCTACGAATGTGCAGAAATGGACAGAATGACGGGTTGGCTGAGGGACAAAGGAGAAACAGAACATTATCTTAGCTGGAACCTATGGTATATGTGGGCGACTAGGAGAACAGCAGGGACTTAAAATGGGGAAAGTTAACATAGGTACCGTAATAGATCCCTGAATCTTGCAATGAGAAGATGTGGCTTAGAGATCTAATAATGAGGAAAGAAAGAAAAACTGGGCTGTGAATGACTGTCACCGTGGGGGGGGAGGAGGGGTTGTATGTTTAAAACGGCATTTGTATCTGTATGTTTTACTTTATATTGTTATGTATGATTTGTCTTGCTTATGTCGTTGTATTTATGTCGCTGTATTTTTCTTCCTGTTTTTTAAAGGTAATAATGTTTAATAAAAATTATATTTTTTAAAAAAAAAACTAGATCGTGGGTGTCAAGCTCATGGCATCACATTGCCATCATGTGAGGTTTTGCGATGTTTTTCCCATTTGCAGAGCTGCGGTGGGCGTGGCCTGCACGTTGTCACATATCAGTCTGCAGGCTGCCAGTTTGACACCCCTGAACTAGATGAAAATTAACCAATGGGATTTTAAACCAAACAGATTATCAGGACTATTAAATTTAGTTCCTCAAACTGGACATGTTCAATTTAATACATTGTCAAAACTGTCCTAACGCTCATCACTGTCATGTTTTGGGGTACTTCAATATGCTAGGGAGGGGGGGGGGAGAAAATAAGTGAAATTTCAAGTACATAACATGTTAACATATTCTATTATATTAATATATAGTATGTTAGTTCTTAGTAACGCACCAAGTTTTATCCAAGGCTCTAAAATGCTGCAAAATATTATAACATTTCTTTGAAGACAAGAAGCTGATTTGAATTGACCTAGCAATAAATAATGAGAAGAGAAACTGGGCATTCACATCCATGGAGTTTTCTTAACTGATAAAATCAATTCAAGAAAAGACTTTGGGTGTCTCTATGGTATTAGATTATCTTCATTACACGCAGGCGTGCTTTTGCTGAATCAGTTTCAGTTATATGTGGTATCATATCAATTCCAGGAAAGAAAAACAGAACTCTTATAATCAAAACATTGTGAATCTGAAGCTGAGATATAGAAGATACATTTAAAATCATTAAAAATCTGTAACTGGCACAGATCTCAGCTTTTAAAATAATCAACGAGCAGTTTTCTGAAAAGTAGGCTAAAATTCAAGCCCCTTGATAAAATATAAGAGAAAGAAAGAAAGAAAGAAAGAAAGAAAGAAAGAAAGAAAGAAAGAAAGAAAGAAAGAAAAGAGGAAAAGATAATGAAAAAAGAAGAAAGGAAAGAAGGAAGGAAGGAAAGAGAAGCTAAGGAAGAAGGAAAGAAGGGAAAGGAATGAAAGAAAGAGAAAAAAGAAAGAAGAAAGGGGGAGGGGAAAGGGAAAGGGAAGGAAGAAAAAGAAAGAAAAAGGAAGGAAGGAAGGAAGGAAGGAAGGATGGATGAAAGGATGAAAGGATGGAAAGGAAGATGGTGAAAGAAAGAAGGAAGGATGGAAAGAAGAGAAAAAGAAAGAAAGCTTGTTCATGATTATGAAAAATAGAAGTCAATACTCTAATATTGCATAGACCATGCATTAGATCAGACAGAAAATTGGATATTGATATAGTTATTCTGAAGAGTCAATAAGCTTTTTGATGACTGATATCTTCAGGCGGGCTGGTAGTATCAATATCCCTATATGGAAACTAGAGAAAGATACTGTAATGCAATATTCTCTTTGTGGCATCCTTAAGAGTAATCCAAGCTCTGACAACTAGCAAATTATCCATACTCTAGGGTTTTTATTAATGTCTCTTTAGCAGTAATGCAATGAACAGAAAATTAATACTTCTTCGGCTTCTTTATATGTCAATAATAGATTTTAAAAATACAGAAAAGAAGTGTTAATTAAAAGAAGATTTTAAAAGATGCAAATAATAGAATAAAGTGGGGTCATGGTTTTGCAAAAAATATGCTCAGTGGGTAAATTCTATCAACCTGAACCTATGAGCTGATTTTTCTATGAATTAAAATATCCAAAGATATATACAACGCGAAACAATAAATGCTTCAAGTTGGTTTTCAAACAAAAGGAATAACACCTAGAACAATTTTTCATTAAAGAGCATCTCTCTTTCTAGCAATCCCTTGTTTAGCAGAACAGACAATACTATTTAAAAAACCAGAAACTGAAAAAATAGAAAGTAGTTATATCCAGTTTAAAAATTCTTTAATTAGGATCCCAAATTAATTGATAGATTGATTATGTGCCATCAAATCATGATCAGTTCTTAGTAACAACGTAGAAAGATTTTTTTTTCCTATGATGATCTGACCCTGCCTTGGTCTTTCTGATCTTCCATCGACATTGAGGCTTTATTGGTTATCCCTTGGACCATATCAAACTACAAAGTTCCAGAAACAAATTATTACTAAAATTTGATAAAAGCAATTTAAAATGGAATTGGAATAAAATACGATTTAAAATGGAATTGGAATAAAATGCAGTCTAAAATGAAATTGGAATAGAATACAATAATTCAAGATATAGATAAAATATGATAAAATTGTATTTTGGTATCAATTGTGTATTTATTACAGCTGTAACGGAGTCTATCCACCTTTGTTGCTGGTTACTCTCTTCTTTCTCTTTCCATCTTTCCCAGCATTACAGCTTTCTCCAGAGAGCTAGGTCTTTACATAATGTGTCTGAAGTAGGATAATTGAGCCTCATCATTTGTGCCTCAAGTGAGAATTCAAGGGTTGAATTGTTCAATATACATTGTTTTGTTTTCCTTCACTGGCTATGATATTCTCAGGAGTCTTCTGCAAGCCCAAAATTGGATTGGATTTCTGGTGTTAACACCAGAAAAACAATCAAGCAGTAAACAACAGTCTAAAAAAAAAACTACCAAGAATAAAACAATACCTACACCAACGGTGCCAGAGCAAGCTACTGTATATAAACAAAGACAAAACCTCTTGCTCCCTTCTAGCACTGAAAATGTTATCTCCTCCTCCTCCTCCTCCTCCTCCTCCTCCTCCTCCTCCTCCTCCTCCTCCTCCTCCTCCTCCTCCTCCTCTTCTTATTCTCCTCTGCCTCCTCCTCCTCCTTCAACTTCACCTTCACCTTCTTCTTCTCGCAGATGAAGGAATACCTTCAAAAGTCCACTTTTCAGATCACTGAATGCCACTTTGCATGATCAGCTGCGTCTCTTGGGTGCAGGCCCATGGCTTGCATGCTGTTGTTGATGGCGTCTTGCCATCTCTGTTTTGGATGCCCATGTAGTCGCCAGCCATTGACTTCTAGTTGGTAGGCTATTTTGGCAATGGGGAAAGGTGCTGCTCTCTGGACATATCCATACCAGTGGAGCCAGCCTTCTCTCATCTTCTCTGTAATTGGTGCCGCACCAAAATGCTGTCAAATGGTGTCATTTGTGATATGGTCAAGAAGGGAGATTCCGAATGTCCAATGAGCACTCACATTTCCATGGCATGGAGAGAACATTCGGTCCCGGTTCTTGCTGCCCAGCATTCAGTGCCCTACAGTGCAACAGGGTAGATGGTTGTCTTGTAAATCTTAGATTTAAGATTTTCAGATTCATCTGTCACACAACACATCAGTGAATTCCCACCAATGCATCCAGGCTGTTACCTTGTCTGGTAATGAAACATCTACAAAATAACTAGCCTCAGAGAGCACCAAGGACTCCAAAGTTCAACCCCCAAGCTACAGATATTCTCTTCTATTGCTTCAATAAACTCCCTTAATTTAAAATGGTATGGAAGACTGAGATAGCCCAGAATGGGATGACTAGTACAGGTGGGAAAGTTCTCAATAATTGCACACCTGCTTGTTAGTCCAAATCCTGCAGAAATCTGGGTTTCATCAAACTTGCCAAAAGAACAAATAGAATTGTCCTGTGTACAAAGTATTGGGCCTGTTGCAAAGCATATTCTGTTGTCACGGAGAAGAAGAACCTTTCTATACATTAATGCAGAGGGCTAAGTAGATAGTGCAGCTTATGCTCAAATTTGTTTTCTGCTTAGTATTATATTGCACAACTTCGTTTTAAAATACAGACCTAATGAACGCAGAACACTTTACCATATTAAGTGGAGAATTAAAGAACATGTGTGGGTAAATGAATGAGCATAAATTCTTTATTGAGAAAGGAGACTTGGAATAATAGAATCTCTGAGAGCTACTTCCACCCACACATCACAATAGGAACTTCAGTGGGTCAACCAAGAACTGGAAATTAAAGAATAGAAATGAACAGCATCTGCCTCTAAAGCAATAGCAGGACTATGTGCAAATAAATACAATCAGCACTTGCAAGGAGCAGCAGACCTACTGTTTAGTTCATTTTATTTCTGCCTTCAGGTGCAACAACTATTTGTACTGATACGCATCACCCACCGACATAAGTGGGTGCATACAAATATTAGTGATCCCTGAATGGGTTTGGGGTTACTTCCTGATACATCATTATTGAGACAATGCTTAATGGCAAGCCATAATTTCTTGCTCACATATTGTCAAATGTGGCCACTAGTCCAGAAAGTTTGGCAATGCTTGCATTGCAATAAAATAAATATCATTTTCAGTTGATTTCTCACAACTTTGCTGCTCTAATACCTTTGCACTTGGTATCTAATATAGGGCACCTTGGTTTGCTTTCTGTAAGATAAAAGTAAAGGTTCCCCTTCGCACATATGTACTAGTCGTTCCAGACTCTAGGGGGCAGTGCTCATCTCTGTTTCAAAGCCAAAGAGCCAGGGCTGTCCTGTTGCAGAAAATGAGACAAGACCAGCTCTTTGTCAGAGGGAGAGGTTTATTTGCGCAAAGGTTCAGTAGTGATTGGTCAAGCAAAAATCTGAACCCCGAAGGGTAGTTGTTTACAGTCTTTTATACTCTTAGACAACTTATTGATCATCCCAAAGTACCTGGCCTTCCTGTGTCACGTAAACCCCTTTCCTGTGTCATGTAGACCTCGTACACAATCTCCCAAAACAGAGACATGACATTCATTACTCATTTACCTCCCCACAGGGGGTATTGGTACCAATATCCTATTTGTTTTAGTTAGGTGAAGCAAACAGAACAACTAATTTTAAAGTAATCATTCCTTTTTCCCATTCCCCATGGTAAAGGAACTTTTAATACCCAAAGAATCTGTCTAGTTGTCAAATTCTCTTTTAGTCCGAAGACGTCTTCATGGTCATGAAGCTGGCATAACTAAACAAACAGAGGCGCATGGAATGCTGTTAACTTCCCACCAAAGGTGGCCCCTATTTTTCTACTTCATTTTTATGTGCTTTTGAACTGCTAGGTTGGAAGAAGCTGCGAAAGTAATGGGAGCTCACTCTGTTACGCGGCGCTAGGGAGTCGAACCGCCGAACTGCCAACCTTTCTGATCGACAAGCTCAGTGTCTTAGCCACTGAGCCACCGTGTCCCTTACTTGTTTACTTGCTTTCTGTATTCTCCTGTTAATTATTCCTTCCCATTCAGGACTTTCTCTGCATAATTAGCCCAATACCTCTTTTGCTGCTTATGTACCTGTGCTTAGTAGTGTTCACGTACTAGCAGTATTTTCATAATACTTCCCATATTCAAGAAACTTCAGAATTCATATTTTGTTTTCTTTACTCTTCCCCATCCACCATCTCTACAAGTGGGAAACATGACCTGTCATTTTAGCAAGAGCAGATCATGACATGCAATTACAATTCTTAATCTTTAATCTACATATACTAAGGGCTTTCAAACTAAATTTGGTTTATTTGTGTCAGTTTTCAGACTGCATCCTTGACATTTCCTAATAATTTCCTAATAAGATCAGTGTAACATCAAAAATCAGCATCTAACTTGGCTCAAATCTTCTATGTTTATTCAGTATAACCTATAGCTTATATAGACCACATAAAAAGAGATTGCATTTCGTGTAGTCTAGTTTCTTACATGTAAGTATGATATCCATTTAACCAAAGGATATTGGAAGTAGGAAAGCAGAAATAGGCAATGTTTACATTGAATTAGCTTTTCAGATTCAATAAGTGTCACCAAGCAATGACATGGATCCTACACAAACAAATCACCCAGCAGATTTTCCAAAGAAAACCAGAAACTATACAACACTTCACTGAAATATAGTTTCTACTAGCAACAATTCAGGACCAGTTTAAAAACATTTCCAAGGGAACATCTTAAGAAAGTTCAATATTTGTCAAGGACAAATTTTAAGCATATAAATATTATAGATGAATTTTAAATCTTCTTTCTATTTCATCACAGCTAACAACAGGTAGAGGTAATCCAACCACTTACCCTATTTAAAGAAATTCCTTGTTTGAAAGTAAAGGGGAAAGCAGTGAGATTGGGTGATTTGTTTTAAATCAAATGTAAATACTGGAATGAATTGTAAATGAAATTTTAAGTACCCTTAAACTTTGATCTTTGTACTTGCTTGAATTTGTGCCTATATGGGAGAATGAACAAGATTCAATTCAGTATTTAGTTATTTATAGTGTTGAAGGTTTTTTTTTACCATTTCTCTGTAGTGCAGAAGATAATGTAAAAAATCCTCCAGAAAAATGGAAGAAACATAAAAATATTAAACTAGAGCAGAAGTATTCAACTCTTATTATCATTAATAGCAATAGCAATGACATTTAGACTTACATACCGCTTCACAATGCTTTACAGCCCTCTCTAAGCATTTAGACAGTTAGCATATTGATTGCCCTCAACAATCTGGGTCCTCATTTTACCAACCTCGTAAGGATGGAAGACTGAGTCAACCTTGAGCCGGTGAGAATTGAACTGCTGAACTGCTGGCAGAATGGCCAGATCCATTATTTCTGCGGGAATGAAATTTGGGGAAAATTTTTTTTTGCCATTTCAGTGCTGTTGCGCTGCTGCTCTTCAGTGTCACTGTGTTACCACAGTCATTTGTGTGCCATGGTGGCACAATGGTTAGAGTGCAGTATTGCAGGCTACTTCTGCTGCCTGCCGGCTGCCTGCAATTTGACAGTTCGAATCTCACCAGGTTCAAGGTTGACTCAGAATTCCAGCCTTCTGAGGTCGGTAAAATGGGGACCCAGATTGTCTGGGGGCCATATGCTAATTCTGTCAACTGCTTAGGGAAAAGCACTATATAAGCGGTATATAAGTCTAAGTGCTATTGGTATTGCTCATGTGATCCTCATTTTCAAAGTTCCCTGACTATTTCCCATAAGTCGATGAACTGAACTGATTGGCAAGCCTCCTACAATCTTTGATGTCTTTGCTTGAGGGAATGCAGGCAGGGAGAAAAAATCAATGGAGAAATGGTCTAATCTCTCTGCAATTGCAACACACCACCACTCACACAGTCCCTCTCACTCTCTCCCCACCCAGCAGCAGCCATTTACATGCATGTTAGGAAGGGGAAACAGGAAGATAGAGAGGAGGGACGGGGTGGGCTGCTATAGGTTCGTCCAGGTTCGAGAGAACCCATCACTAACATGGCTAGTTCACAGAACCTCCAAATCCCACCTTAGCTGGCTTCGCCCACCCCACCTCCCCTCCCCTCCTAGGAGTTTCCACGTGGCCCATTTGGGATGTGAGGTAAGTGCAGGACCCACGCGGAGGCTCAGGGAGGGGGAGGCCTCCTGGAAATTCCAGAAGGCTGGAAATGGGCCTGTTTCCAGCCTCTGGAGAGCCTCCGGAGCCTGGGAGAGGCAGTTTTCATCCTCCCAGAGGCTCGAGGAAACCCTCCAAACCCTGGGAAAGGCAAAAATTCCCCCCTCCTGTGGTGCAGGAAGCCGACTAGGCTATGCCTACCCTACCATGGTCACACCCACCCAGCAACCGGGCAGAGAATCCATTGCTGAAATTTCTGAAGCCCACCTCTGGGGAGGGAGGGTGAGTCATGGCTGATATTTGAAAACTGGCTATGAGTCATGAATCCTAGCCAGTATAGCGGTTAAGGAAGAAGGCTAGAAAGTGGGAGACGGTGAGTTCAAGTGTCACCTTAATCCTGAAAGGCACTTTAGCCAGGAAAGCCAGCCAGGCCTTGGGCAGGCATTCTCTCTCAGCCCAACTCATCTCACCGGGTGGTGGTTATGGAGAAAATAGGAAGAAGTAGATGTGCTGTATACGTTCACTCTCTTGATTTATTTATAAAGTAATAAAGGCGGGATACAAATAAATAAATAAAATGCTCACTAACTGGAAGGCAAAGTGGGAAGATGGCTCTCTATTATTTTGTCTAGCTACAGACTGTTCTCTGCCACCTCATCTCACCTTTCTCATTTATGAACGCACTCCCAAACAAGACGAGATACTGTAGCTGTCAGCATTTTATTTTCCACAAATACTTCTGGTGCCGGTGTGACTCCCACATAATTACTTGGAAATAACTGTTATGCTCGAGACTGTTTTTTCTTTACATCATACTGATTGCTTATTTATTTTTGCTTTTAAAGAAAAAAAAAATAAGAGCGAGTGACAGAGGAAACCTTTCCATATAAAATACAGCATATTATAAAAGTAGATGGGGGAGCCTGTGGGCCACCTAGAAATATTTAGATTGTTTTATTGGCACCCAGGAGAAACTTATTGAGGCTATATTAAAATTGCATACTAAGGAGGCAGAGTCAAACTCCATTATCCTCATGTGCATTTTTAATACTTTGAGATTCTCTTTGTACCTAAGGCTACACATTTAAGGTCCCTCTTAGATAAGTCACCGTGGAATCACTTTTATTTATTACACTAAAAGAAAGTATGGGGTGGGAAAATGCAGGTGGGAAAAAACATATCAATATAGAACATAGGAAGGGTGAGAGAATAATAATAGGAAACTTCATTGTTGCTCAGCATTGAGAAAGCCTGAATTGCTAAATTTTCTGTTTTGAAAATGCCCGGAACAACAAAAGGTGGTAGGAGAAAGGGATGGCAATCTGACTCATCCACTTCATATAAGGTTTGTCCCGTTGCTAAAATTTTAGGGGGAATAAACTTTTTAAAGATTTAATAATGAATGTGTAAGGTGAAAATAGATAGATACTAGATAGATGGTAGACGGTAGGTAGGTAGGTAGGTAGGTAGGTAGGTAGGTAGGTAGGTAGGTAGGTAGGTAGGTGGGTGGGTGGGTGGGTGGGTGGGTGGGTGGGTGGATGGATGGATGGATGGATGGATGGATGGATAGATGATAGATAGATAGATAGATAGATAGATAGATAGATAGATAGATAGATAGATAGATAGATAGATAGGATCTTTTTATTCTTTGCAACTAAGCTGAGATTTTTTTTAACTTTTAAAAGTGCATTAAGATGAAACCACAATGTCAGACTTTGACATGACAACTCGGATGGGATCTGTGGGCTAAAGGTCAGAGGTTAGGATTAGGAAAATAAAATCATGGTATTGAAAGATACAAGGGTGAGCGATCGTATGCAGTTGCTATTAGGTCCAACTTTACAAGACAGAAGAAATGACAACATGAGGAATAAATATTATTTTATACTTCCAGTTCACTTCTGTATGAGGGACAGATTACATGATCCATTTCTGGACTTCCTCCAGTCTAATAAAATTTCTTATAAAATGATTCCTCTTGCTAGTTATAAGCTTCTATACCAGTGATGGCTAACCTTTTTGTTGAGGCTTGCCAAAAGTGAGGGGAGCAGAGGGGGGGTCGCATATGTATGACCACACCCATAATGTAATGCCCTCCCCCTGCACATGCATGCAACATCCCCCCCCCGTACACATGCACGCGGGCCTCACTGAAGCCTCCAGACTTCCAGGAGGCGTGTTGAGCCGGCTGAGCCGAGGTGGTGCAGTGGTTAGAGTGCAGTACTGCAGGCTACTTCAGCTGACTGCTAGTTCGGCTGTTCAAATCTCACCGACTCAGGGTTGACTCAGCATTCCATCCTTCCGAGGTGGGTAAAATGAGGACCCGGATTGTTGGGGGCAATATGCTGACTCTGTAAACCGCTTAGAGAGGGCTGAAAGCCCTATGAAGCGGTATATAAGTCTAACTGCTATTGCTATTGCTATTTTTGCCCTCTGCAGGGTTCAGGGAAGCCTACTAAAGCCTTCAGAGGGAGAAAATTGGCCCAATGGGCAACCTGGAAGTTAATTCCCAAACATCCAGTTTGCACGTTCGATGGTTTTTTGGCTTCCAGAGGGAAAAAATGGCTGAAAATCAAGGCCGAAAATCAGCTTGTCAGCGCGCACATGCTCGCTGAAGATGACAGGACAACGCCTCACATGCCCTCAGAAATGGCTCTGTGTGCCACCTGTGGCATGTTAGGAAGGAAAGGGGAAACAGGAAGATAGAGAGGAGGGACAGGGTTGGGCTGCTACAGGTTTGCCCGGGTTTGGGAGTCTAGTGCCATCACGGTTCTATACAATATATGCTCTTAAGTGTCTATGTAATGCTCAGAATGAACATCTTAGGTTGGTTCTAGATAATTTTAAAATATATATTTAATAGCTGACTATCAACTGAACAGAAGATCCAGTTTGAATCCCATTTTTATTATTTAGGTTAAAGCCTAATTCATCTTAAAGTCTGAGGGGAAATGAAATGTCATCCTTTCCCCTTTGATTATTTTGAGTTTTCTTTTAATGTCCATAAGTTCTTTGTCAACCAAGAACAACAATTTTGTGCAAGAGGAAGACAAAGTGTTGGAGTCACTGAAAGATATGTTAATGTTTGCTCTTGGCTCACCCGCAAACAAATGGATGTGCAGAGTATTTATTTAAAAGAGCTTTTCTGTTGCCCATTTCAGTTTATCAAACCTGTCAGTGCAGCTTACCACAATCATAAAAACAATACCAAATACCAAATAAATCTCACAGCCATTCCACTGAAAGAAGAAACAGGACAATAAAACAGAGAGAAAAATCAATACATATCTTCAAATACAATAAGTTTATGTAATGGGTCGGAAGTTGTGATCCAATAAAAAGGTCATTGCTATCACCAAGTCTTCCCAAAGCACACAATGTTTGAAAACTAAACTAATCAGCCTGTGCCTCTAGGCATCACCTACCTAAATTCAGAAACCAAGTGTGACTGCAGAGGTAAAGTTTTTGAAAGAATTTGATGAAATTTAAGGACATGTTTCCCCCCTCAGTTTCATTAACGTAGGGACATATATTCCTTCCTTCCTTCAAAACTGAACAGTAGTATCTTTTATTTCTTGGCAATATTGGATGAACTTTGCAGTCTTCTAAAAGAGGTGGCTCAGTGGCTAAGACGCTGAGCTTGCCGATCAGAAGGTTGGCAGTTCAGCGGTTCGAATCCTTAGTGCTGCATAATGGAGTGAGCTCCCGTTAGTTGTCCCAGTTTCTGCCAACATAGCAGTTCGAAAGCATGTAAAAATGCAAGTAGAAAAATAGGAACCACCTCTGGTGGGAAGGTAACAGAATTCCGTGTGCCTTCGGCATTTACTCATGCCGGCCACATGACCACGGAGATGTCTTCAGACAGCGCTAGCTCTTCAGCTTTGAAATGGAGATGAGAACCGCCCCCTAGAATCGGGAACGACTAGCACATATGTGTGAGGGGAACCTTTACCTTTAAAGGAGAAAGATGAACTTGACAATATTCAGAAGTCTGAGCAAACACATTTAAAATGTGGTGGTTTATACAAAGTGATTTGCTTACTCACTATGTTTTAAGGGAGAAAGTGTTTAGGAAACAGCAAACAACATAGAAACACTACTAGCTTTTTGTTGCTTAGTAACTTTCATTGTACTTTTCAGAGAAACTAAAAAACTGATTTGCTTGTACTTTAAATAAAATATCAGTATGTAGACAAACAAAATGTTTTTACATGCTATTAAAATATAGTTAAGGAAAGGAACCAACATGTTTCATGGCAAAATGTGGCCATTATATTAATTTGCCCATAATGATGGAAGCCTAAAATGAATTATCAGTGCGGAATTAAAACCTACAACATGTCATAGGGTAGGCAGTGGTAATGTACAAGGCTGTGGGGTCCTTGGTGTTCTCTGAACTTAGTGATTTTCTTGCAGATATTTCCAAACTAAATATAGGTAATCCCTGACTTACAACGAAAATTGAGTTCAACATTTCAGCTGCCAAGTAAGAGAATTTTAGGTGAGTTTTGCCCCATTTCAGGACCTTTGTTGCTAAAATTGTTAAGTGAATCACTGCAGTAGTTAAGATAGTAACAAGGTTGTTAAGTAAATCCAGCTTCCCCATTGACTTGCTTATCAAAAAGTTGTCAGAAAGTTGCAGAAAGTCACCACAGGACACTACAACCATCATAAATATGAGCCAATTGCAAATGTCTGAATTTTGATCATGTGATCATGGGAATGGGACAATGATCATGTGAAAAAATGGTTGTAAGGCACTTTTTTGAACAGTCACTAAATGAACTGCTGTATGTTGACAACCATCTCTAATATCATCAATGCTAGAAGGGAATGTGGTTTGCTCATATTTTTATTTATTAATGGCTGTTCTATACTAATGGGTCTTCTATTATTTTTATATATTAGTGGCCACCAATGCTGACAGGGTAAGCCAGGGCAAGTAGTACTAACACTTAGCAATAGCAATAGCAATAGCAGTTAAACTTATATACCGCTTCATAGGGCTTTCAGCCCTCTCTAAGCGGTTTACAGAGTCAGCATATTGCCCCCACAGTCTGGGTCCTCATTTCACCCATCTTGGAAGGATGGAAGGCTGAGTCAACCTTGAGCCGGTGAGATTTGAACTGCCAAACTGCAGATAGCAGTCAGCTGAAGTGGCCTGCAGTACTGCTGCACTCTAACCACTGTGCCACCTCAGCTCTTCATGGGATAGGGGTACTATGATCTCTCTGTTGGTGTAACCCAGGACTGCACTGGCTTTTTGGGCAGCTGCAGCAAATGTCTAGCTCATACTCAAGTGGCTTTCCACTAGGACTCCAAGATTCTTCTTGTAGCTACTGCTGTTGAGCCAAGGACCACCTATTCTCTACCTGTGCATTTGATTTTTCTTGCCTAAATGAAAAACCTTGGGGGTTTTTTTCACCATTGAATTACTTTTTGTTGGATAGGTCCCAGGGTTCTTGAAAAATACACTTGTGACATTGTGTGACATTAAGTTGCCTTGATCAGAAGATATCTTTAATACGGATAGATGTGTCAGTTCCCTTTAGTCTGTCTTTACTCCTAGATGTATTCCTACTCTATGCCTTGGTTTATTTAGCCACTGAATATTGAATATATTGTGAAATCCTTACCCAGGATAGGAAGCCATAGTTCTGGTGGAAAATGGCAAGACAGCCTGATTTCAGGTTAGTTTAGGAAAGTAAAGGAGTAAGACAAGGCTGCATACTATCCCTTGGTTTATTCAACCTACTTTGCAATTGCACTTAGACTTATATACCGCTTCACAGTGTTTTACAGCCCTCCCTCAGCAGTTCAGAGCCAGCCTATTGTCCCCAACAATTTGGATCCTCATTTTACCAACCTCAGAAGGATGGAAGCCTGAGTCAACCTTGGGCCTGGTGAGATTTGATCTGCCAAACTGTAGGCAACCGGTGATCAGCAGAAGTAGCCTGCAGTACCACAGACTAACCACTGCGCCACTGTGCCACTCTTGTTGCATATGTATGAGGAAGACGGGATTAGAAGATCATTTTTAAATTGGAGGAACAAGCATCAATAACATGCACTGTCGGTGACACTACTTGGATAGAGGAAGATGTAAAAGATCTACAAAATCTAGTAAATGAAAATAATAAAAGTAATGAGAAATGAGGGAGGAAATGATATATTAACTGTAAAAGACAATAATGTGGCTCAGGATTGGACTATTGGGTTCTTAGAGCTCTGTGATTTTAGTTGTTCTCTTGTGATGATAAATGGCTAGGATAGTGTGAGAGAATGCAAAAGAGAGTGGGGTTGGATGGCTGTTTATATACAGTAGTTTGCCCTGCAAAGCGTCCTCTTTGATGCTTCCTTGATTAGGCTATTTTCTTCTTCTTCTTTGATTGTTCATCCGATGCAGCTTTCACTTAGCTGATGGTTGTCTCCTAGAGATAATGTGTTCTGGGCTGTTTGTTTTCTTCCTAGCTTTGGATTGCATCTTTTAAATGGTACGTAAAATGGATTTATCTTTGTATGTATATGGATTTGTCTAGAATCCCGGTTTTGCCAGAAATTCCCAGTCATTTTTTGGATTTGGCTTGATCTAAAATGTCAGTGTGACTAGAATTATGAGATAAACCCAGGAGCAAAACAGAGCACACAGCACACAAAGCCTTTTAGACAATTAACAATGGTTTATATATACATATATACAAACATATATATGGAGGTAAATTCCTTACCATTCAGCTATGAACACAAGGAGAGAAAATGAAAGAGAAACCCCTCTAATGGCCACCTATCTATATAGACACTGAGTTGCCGAATCATTCTCATTGCATCAGCTTCTGGTTCTTCATTGCATCATCTTACAGATTACATATTACAACCTTACATCAGCTGGCAGCTATTAAATCCTCAGTACCTGACAGTATTTTCAGCTGATATCTAATTTAATTTGTCCATGTATGATGTTTTGAAGGGATTTTGTTGGTGTGTGTCGTACAATAATGCCAAGTGGTTGCGGTAGCCTCAAAGATGGTTGTCTCAAAGATGACCTTGAAGTATGCAACCATTGTACATTTGATAGGTCACACTGGTTGTATTGAAGTGGGTTGTAAAAAGCACTTTTTGATTAAGCATTGGTTTTCATTGTGTTGTTAAGATTATTGTACAGGAATTGCTGATTTTGTTGCTTAACTTGGTAATGAAATGTCTGAAAGAAAATTATCAAGTTCAAAGGGCACCAAGAGCACAAAAAGAAAGTATAAAGAAGATTATGCTGATGCGAACTGTACAGCAACCAGCTTTAGAACTGAAGATGAAGATATTAAACTGGTCGATAGTTTCTGCTTTTAGGATCATCTAATAATGCTAAAGGAACCAGCAATGAAGAAACATGCTATGAAATATCACTTGGTAAGTAGCAATGAAGGCCTTGGGAAACATGTTAAGATGTCATAATCCATACCTTCAAAGATCAGAATGATAAAGGGATGATTTTCTCTATGAGACTATATGACAAAGAAAATTGGACATTGAAGAAAGAGGAATGACAGAGTATTTGGAATTCTGGAATTGAAAAAAGAACCTGAAAGTGCCATGAAATACTGAAAAATAAACAAATGAATCATATAACAAATCAAACTCATTTTGAGTTCTCACTTGATACCCAAATAAATAGGGTCAAATTGTTATCAGTTGGAAACATTAGGGCAGTGATGTGCGGTGAGGTTTATGGCTGGTGAGGCACTGACAGAGTGGTAGGTTTCAAATTTTTTTAGATTTGTGGACTTCAACTCCCAGAATTCCACAGCCAAGCATGCTCAGTTCCGATTTAAAGCGACAGCATTTGTTTTTCTCCTTTGCGAAAAAGTTTCCTTCATTCTTTTTCTTCTCCCTCCCCCTCCTTCCTCTCTCCCTCCCTCCCTCCCTCCTTCCCCCCTCTCTCAAACAGACACACACAGACAGAGAAGTTGGATTGGACTATCTCTCCTACCCCCTTCCCTCTCTCATTCACTCTCTTTCAAACAAACACAAACACAGAAGTTGGATTGGAACCGATCCGAGCCTTTGATTGCAGGCGGAGCCACCTATGTCAGGAATATTTAGGCTTTTAACTCTTTCTTAACTCTGCTCGAGTGATCATAAAACACCTAAAGTCAGACTAGATGAGGCATGTCGTTCTCCTGTCTCCTCCTGTAGAGGGCACTTTTTAGAGGCTTTTTTAAACAGTTAAGCAGAGTCATCCACGGTGACTCTGGCAGCAACTAGCTCAGCCTGACCTCAGCTCTTGCCTTTTTCCTTTTACATTTTTTTCTTTTCATGATGACAGTGGTGAGGCCCTACCTCCCCTGCCTCCCCTGACTGCACGTCCCTGCATTATGGCATAGGTGTCAAGCTGGCAGCCCGCGGGCTGGATGAGTCACATGCAGGCCAAGCCCACCCCAGTTCCGCAAATAGGAAAAATTCACGAAACATCACATGACAGCAAAATGACACAATGAGTTTGACACTTGTGCATTAGGGTCACTCTAGTACCCTTCAGAAGTCTATAACACTGACAAAGGTGAAGCCAAAATGGAATAGGAATATTTTTATTGGCCAAGTCTGAGTGGACACACACAGAATTTGTCTCTGGTGTGTAAATTCTCAGTGTACATACTGAACTTACTCTCAGTGTACATACATGAAAGTTGTACACTCAATTACAGACCAATGAATTCACTGTTTGGGGACCTGAATGGTGAGACTGAGAATAGCTGACCCTGGAGGAAGTCTATCTTTGTGGTAAGTAAAAATCAACATTGATTTCATAGCCCAATATCAGTCACTCATAAACAGCCACTGAATTAAATGATCCAATACATTTGTTTGCATTTTAAATAGTAACAGTTTTAGTAGCAGGCACAGTTTAGATAATAAACATCTTTCATGGTCTTCATTCTCTTATTCAATCATATTGTTCTGATCTAGGCTTCCCCAAAAAGCACGAAGCAGATTCCTGGTCCCGACAAAACCCCTTTTATTAAACAAATATGAATTCCTCTCATTCCCATTCAGCAAAGACAGTCTTTCAAAGGTGATTTTATGACCACAGACCTTATCTAGCTTGGAAAGCTGCCATATAAATATTTTCCAAACACAGTCCTGTGCAAGGAAAGACTTGGCACAGAGTCTCTGAGATTCATGGACAGATCTTCGCATTCCTGAAATGTATCTATGAATGAACGGTTTCCTGCAGAAGCCCACTCCCCTTTCACTCCTCTTTTATTTCCTATGGGAGGGGCCATTCACCGTCCACCCATATTCTCAAGTCGACCCTGATTTCTGAGCTGTTCTTTTCTTCTGGCAGCTCTGCGCATGTGCACATTGGGAACAAGCTCCAACTGTTCCTCTGCCTCAATGCTGTCTAGCTCCAAAGACAGCTGAGAACTTCCATCTCTACCTCCGATGCAGAGCCCTTGTCTGAGCCTTTCCCAGCCTCCAAGACTGGCCCATGTTCCTCCCCAATCTCCTCACTGTCTGACTCTGCTGCCAGCTCCGCTGGTGGCTGGTGGGCCACAATACATATGCATAACTCTTATGTTTCATTTTTAGCTTTTTTTTCATGTTAAACAAGAATGTGAGCCTGATTGATGACATTTTTCGGTTCTTAGATCAGACTATGTATCCTATGGAGATTATTACAGTTCCAGCCACAGCTTTTGACTCAGTACATTGCTTCCTCTGTTGGAAAGGCCCACAAGCACTACATAATTAAAACAGAGGAAAAAGAGTTATAAATTAACACTGATGCAATTAAATTGGGAATTGTCACTCATAGGGTGGTCATGCTATTTGTTAAGAATTAGACTGCTTGTCCAATTTAGTTCTTGTCATTTAGTTAATTGTCTCGACAATTGAGTGAATGTCCATTGCTGTAGATTTTTGAATGAGTTCCATTTCATCGTCATCCCACTGAGGCACGATTGCTCATTATGTATCTAAGTGAGGGCCAATTTCAGATACATTTTAGGGTAATATACCAATATTCTTAGGTGAAAATTCAACCTTGGAGCAAATTTTTGCAGTATACCTAGCACACTTTCTTTTTTTTCCAGAAGATTTGGAAGAAATTATATGATAACCATTAAGTTCATCATCATCTCTAGAGACTCTAGAAAGAGTGCAGAGAAGAGCAACAAAGATGATTAGGGGATTGGAGACTAAAACATATGAAGAACTGTTGCAGGAACTGGGTATGTCTAGTTTAATGAAAAGAAGGACTATGGGAGACATGATAGCAGTGTTCCAATATCTCAGGGGCTGCCACAAAGAAGAGGGAGTCAAACTATTCTCCAAGGCACCTGAGAACTATTCTCCAAGGCACCAGTAGAACAAGAAGCAATGGGTGGAAACTAATCAAGGAGAGAAGCAACTTAAAACTGAGGAGAAATTTCCTGACAGTTAGAACAATTAATCAGTGGAACAGCTTGCCTCCAGAAGTTGTGAATGCCCCAACACAGAAAGTCTTTAAGAAGATGTTGGATAGTCCTTTGTCTGAATCAGTATAGGGTTTCCTGCCTAAGCAGGGGGTTGAACTAGAATATCACCAAGGTCCTTCCAACTCTGCTATTGTATTGTATCTCATCACTATTATTTATTTATATGTATCCTGCCTTCAATAACAACCAAGCTGAATGAGGTACCAAACAAAACCTTCTGTATTACTGTTCTGCAAAATATTTGATTTACAATTTTAAAAATTATATTATGATCAAGACAGAAGAGAATACAAACATAACATTTTGATAATAGTTAAAATAACATGATATCTAGTTGTAAATGTTACTCTCAAGAATAATCTGTATTACATAATTTCATTAAGCAAATGAAGCAAAACATTTTCACCTGTTTTCAATGCCTCTGTTTATCTTTCCATCCACTCAGAATGTTTTGGAAGTCTGCTTATCTGTCTAATGTCTGCTGTCTGTCTGTCTGTCTGTCCATCTCTCTCTCTCTCTCCTTCCCTCTCTCTCTCTCCATCCATCCATCAGTAGGTTCTGGGAATTATGGGCCGCTACAGGCATAACAGTGGCTGCTCGGAGCAGCGGCCACCGTACCAGAATGGTGTTTCAGAGGGCCCACCCGCCTGCCCGCATTCCTTGCCTCTTTTTGAGGGAAACCGGCAATTGTGCATGTGCACACAGTGTACAGCGCCTGCGCGACCTCGACTAGCAGCTGGGGTTTGCAGGGCAGTCGCGTCCGCATGTGTGAGCAGCAAGCATGCCCAAGGTGGATGTGTCTGTGTGTGTGTGTCTGTGTGTGTGTGTGTCTCTGTGTGTGTGTGTGTGTGTGTGGCTAAAAGTGCATGTTTACTTTCACATATAAGACAGGCCCATATACAAGCTCCATCAATCTTTTCCAATATAGCAGGTATAAATGTTTTCCAAGAATATGGCAATACTTTGAATTTACTAAGAAATCTAAGAAAAGATTTTAAAAATCATCTATCTATCATCTATCTGTCTATCTATCTATCTATCTATCTATCTATCTATCTATCTATACATTTACTTATCATCTACCAATTTACCTGTCTATCTAGCTAACCACTTATCTATCTACCAAAAGAAAAATGATCAGATTTTTCACTACTCAAGGCAGATAAAGTGGTTAAAACTGTTGTTTACTCTCATATATAATTTGTCTCTGACAGGCACCTATACAAGCTCCATCAATCTTTTCCAATATAACAGGCATAAATGTTTTTCAAGAATATGGCAATACTTTGAATTTATTAAGAAATCTGAAAAAAAGATAAAAAATAAATTAAAATAGCATTTATCCGGAAAAGCATAAGATCATCAAACATATAAAAGGGAACATTAAACAGCTATTTAATATCCTGGCTTGGCCTACATATTAAATCTCATTGCTTAGGGCGTCACATTTAGTACAAAAATGATGCTAAAATGTCTGACAGTAATGAAGAAATAATATGTAGGATATTAAAGGTATAACTTCTGTTCCAAGATACATCTTATAATTAAGATGGCTACAAAATTTATAAATGATATAAGTCCTTCTTTGATAACTAGCTCCTTTCTCTTTTTTTGTTCTTGTTTTATCTTCTATTTCCTGCATATTTTATTCATTCATTTCAAGAATATCACTACTTTCCATTTTCTTTTACTGAGATTAATTTTTGGCTCCTCAACACTAATTTAAATTTCTGTGTTGGTATATATTGCTATGACATGAAAGATTTTTTATAAAATAATATAGGAATGAAACAATGAATGAATGAATGAATGAATGAATGAATGAAGGAAGGAAGGAAGGAAGGAAGGAAGGAAGGAAGGAAGGATTGAAAAATGGATAGAAAATTTAAATCATGATCCCTATAGTCTGGCTTCTTTGGATGCTCACCATATAACCTCTTTTTGTTATGGTGAAAATTACACACACAAAAAAAATCAGGCCACTATAATGCACCCTCTCCTGAGTTAATAACTTAATATAATGGCTATAACAAATTCTATTGTCATTGACTTCTCAGCTTTGACCATCTTATGCTTTCTTAGGTTTAGAAAGATGTGTTCTGGGTAAGATCCACATTCTCCACTTTGCTGAAAAGTCTGACATTAAGTTTGGAAGTTGTTAGAAGAAAATTCTTGCCTAGATTTCTCCTGTATCTACTAATTTTATTCTCAGTGCACTATTTCAGTCTTGAATGATGGTTTCAAGTATTTTTTTAATCTACAAGTCAATTTATTCTAAATGTGAACAGGATCAGAAAGGATTGATTAATGAAGTCTTCACAACCAGCTGTTCTCCAAATTAGTTGTTATTGGGAATACTAGAGTTTTAGTCCCAACACATCTGGAAGACATGAGTTGGGGAAGGCTTCGTTACTGTATTTAGCACATAACAAGAAGGAAGATGATAGATTACACTCCTGTCTTCTCCATCAAAATTTATTTAGGATGGGATAGTTATACTTAGCTAGTTTTATTGTCAAAAAAATGAACGCTTGTATGCTAAGACATAAGCAAAGTTGAAGAGTTATTATTAACGTCTCTTGTTGCAAGAAAGAAGAAGGGGGGGAGGAGGAGAAGGAAGAAGAGGGAAAGGAGAAGGAATAGAAATTAGATAAACAATTTCTACATATATATTTAAAAAGATAAAATTATTTCAAAGAACATTGAAGATGCAAGTTGACTTGGTCCATTTTGTGGTCAAACCTTTATTTTAGAAGTCCTAAACTAGTTGCTGCTTGCATACACCAAATTATTGAAATGATAAAGAATTACACCATGAAGTTTGCTTTTAGTGGTACATATTTTGGCAGAAATCCTTTGTATCATTATATGTAATTAAATTCCAGTGAAGGCAATGAGACTTGAAAATACATAGCTATATAGACAAAACTGCAGCCAAAGCTTTCATCATTAAAATATAGCTTTGTGCCATTACAGGGATCTGGAAAAAAAATTGCTTGCAGACACAAAATGTATACAATTATAATAGTGGCTAGTGAATTTCAGAGTTGATGTCTCAGAAATCTGAAATGTATTACCTTTCATTTTCTCTCGCTCAACTGCTTTTATGCTTGCTAGGCTGAGATCCAACCGACGTGTACATATGAACTGCTGAAGAGTTTTCATGTTAAACTAAAAAATAGTTGAAAAAGTAATTCACATTTAATTTTTTTTTAAAAAAAGATTAATCTTGGAAATAAGGAGAAATTTTCTGACAGTGAGAGCAATCAACTAATGGAACAGAAGTTGCCTTTGGAAGTTGTGGGAGCTTCATCACGGGAAGCTTTCAAGAAGAGACTGGACTGTCATCTATCAGCAACGGTATAGGTAGTGTCTCCTGCTTGGAGGAGGGTTGGACTAGATGACCTACAAGGTCCCCTCCAACTCTGTTCATCTGTTAAATAATTATTCCATGTTTGTTTTATTTCATTAATAAATATTGAAGCTTCTTTCTTTTTCTCTTTTCACCTCAAGAAGGAAAAAAAACTTATAATTAAATGTTCCACTTCTATTTGTAAGCACCAAGAGTTTGAAACACTACCAAAAGGTCACCCTATTGCTAACATTGTCTGCAAGAATTTGAACTACTGAACAATCAAAGCAATTTGGTGGTAGATAAGAGTCAATGGAATTCAATGTGGGCTGAACTTAGATCTCTTGTAGCTGCGAAGAGACTCGAGACTGATGATGCATTTGACCCCTCCCTCAGGCACAGCCTGGTCATCTCCTACATCATGTATGCCAGTAAAATTATGTTGTATCTTCAAACCAATTTGGTTGTCTTAGCTAAGCCAAGTTCTGAGCATAACATTATATTTAAATATCAAATGAATTCATGCCATATGACTCTTTGGAATCTGGCCCTTGTTGGGCTATACAAGGACTCTGAAAAACTTGCATAATATCTCCATTGGAGCAGATTCTTATTCAGGCAAGTAGTAATGTTGGAGCCACGTTTTGGGACAGGATGGAGATTTAGAAGTTTTCTTGCAGGCCTTTATAGCTTTTCTTGTTGCATTTTGTTTCTGAGGTTATCACTTTATTTGACACAAAGTTTGCACAGAGGGATCCAAGTGAAATATATAGACAAACTGCTGAGTTAAAAGTTTCTCCCTCGCTTTTATTGCAGTAAAATATTCTGAAACACCTCATAATTCTTCTACCTATTTTGTATTGGTTGAAGGGTTCAGAGTTATAATCAATCTGCCAAACAAACATCATTAAAAGGGAAAGGCATTCTTGGTTCTTTGTGAAACCTTTAACTCACCACGAGTTTGGGGGTGGGTGGTGGAGTAGGTGGACTCAGCATGTGAAGAAAGATTAGTGAGGATTTATCATGGTAAATGTAATTCTTTCCTACTCATTGAATTGGTTAAAATTCAAGGTCCTTGAAATTGTATTATCTTTTGAATAAAAGAAAATAGAAAAGAAGATAAGTCTGTATATTAAACATTTTCTGCAAAGAAATAATACATCTAGCTCCTGAATTAGATATGAGCCCGTGTGGCAGAAAGCTGGTGGAAATCCTCATTAATGTGCAAAAATGAGGATCTTCTTGGTTCTACTACAAAATCTATGTTTAAATTTACAAAGCGAAAAGTAACCGAAAACTCTTCTTATAGGTTTATGTAAGATTTATATAGTATCTTTTTAAAAAAGAAAAAAAAAGAAAAAACTAAAAATCTGGCTTCCATTCATCATCGTTGCCATAAACTGTAAACGTTATATTCACAATAATGCTTTCATTTCTATCGGCAGGCATTTTGTTCTGAAGGTGCGTGAGTCATAATGGGAGAATTATCAAACCATTTGTTTCAGTGTTGGGATTCAAAAAAAATTTACTACTTGTTCTGCGAGCCTGGCTTGGTGGGCATGGCATGACTTGGCGGGTGTGGCTTGGCGAGCATAGCAGGGGAAGGATACTGTAAAATCTCCATTTCCTTCCCACTCAGGGGTAAGAATACTGTAAAAATATCCATTCCCTCCCCACTCCAGGGGAAGGATATTGCAAAATCCCCATTTCTTCCCGATCTTCTGGGACTCAGAGGCAGAGAATAGATGGGGGTGGGTCCAGTCAGAGGTGGTATTTACCAGAACTACTCAAAATTTCCGCTACCGGTTCTCCAGAACTGGTCAGAACCTGCTGAATACCATCTCTAGTTTGTTTGTTTATTCTTATTCATGTATTCATTCGCTTTAGTTATTTATTTAATCAAATTCATGGCACCCAACTCCACACCCAGCTCACAGAAACAAAGAGCAACATAAGAAGAACAACATGCCATAAAGTAGAGAAGAACAAATTACAAAAAATTAATATCCAAAATAATTAAGAAATGGCAATCCGGCAACATATCAAAATACAAATGATCACAAACAAGGCGTTCCATACACCCTATCACAAGGCCAGGAAACTAGATAGTTTTCAAGGTCTTGCAGAATGTAATCATGGTGTGGGAGACACACAGATCTTGAAATGACCTCATTTGTCATGGGACAGGCATCATGACAGATGGCATTGGTCAAAGGGCCTGGAGGACACTAATTGTGCCTGCTCATACGAATCAGGCAGACAACTATGTCTATTTGTTAGACTATTTGTTACATTCTACCTTTCATTCAGAAGCTTGAATGGCATACGTAATGTACCTCCTGAGTCCTGAAAGATAAAAAATGTTTAATCAAGGAAATCCAGACCATGCCACTCTGACATATTACAGTCAGGTCCTCATTTAGCCAGGTTCTATGCCATTATTGACTTATTGGTAAAATTAATGAAGCCAGCATCTTGACCTTGGGCAACCAATGCAGATCATGGAGTAAAAGTGCCACGTGGAAATGCCAAGGCAAGCTCATAACTGCTCACATTGTTGCATTCTGAACTAGACGAAGTTCCTGAGTGTTCTTCAAGAGCAACCCTAGGTAGAGAATGTTTTAATAGTTGGCCAGAATTTATTAGACTTGCAAGGCTTACTTAGATGATGGTATATACAACATTCCTAGTAAATACAATGTTATACCAGAAAAACAATGTGATGTATCAGCTAACAAATCAATCCAGAATTCTCATTCATGGTATATATTACCGGGCTCCAATTATCCTATTTCAACCACATTAAACACATACCCAGCTTTCTGGAAAAGACTTTAATGCTAGGAAAGGTGGAGTGTAACAGAAGAACAGGATAGCATAGGGGCTGGACTCAATTACAGTGGCACTCAGTGCACCATTAGAAGACTTGAAAGAACAGTGTAAGGAGAAAATTCAGGTGATTCCTAGAAGCTATAGTATAACAAATAATCTTATACAACATGGATAGCTAACAAAGCAACGTATACAATAAATGACAGAATTAAAGTCATCATACACAACCAAAGAAGGGATGCAGTGGCTAGAAGGGACATGATGGCTCAGTGGCTAAGACGCTGAGCTTGTCGATCAGAAAGGTGGGCAGTTCAGCAGTTCGAATCCCTAGCACTGCATAAGGCAGTGAGCTCCCATTACTTGTCCCAGCAACCTAGCTGTTCGAAAGTATGTAAAAATGCAAGTAGAAAAATAGGAACCACCTTTGGTGGGAAGGCAACAGTGTTCTGTGCGCCTTCGGCATTTAGTCATGCCGGCCACATGACCATGGAGATATCTTCGGACAGCATTGACTCTTCGGCTTTGAAATGGAGATGAGCTCTGTCCCCTAGAGTCAGGAACGACTAGCACACATGTGTGAGGGGAACCTTTACCTTTACACAACCAAAGTATCATAGAGTCTCCATACCAACTTACACACATGCTAGTCTCAATTCCCATCTATGCCCAGTACCTGAAGAAAGAGCTAGGTCTTCACAGTCTTCCAGAACACCAGATAGGGGCCTTATGGATCTTGGATGGGAAGCTAGTCCTCTACCACTATAGAAAAAGGCTGCCATGTAGGTCCCACCAGATAACATTGTTTAATAGGAGGGGCCGTGAGGATGCTCACCATCTGATTATGGAGAATGGTCAGGTCCATATACTAATGGAACCATTTCTGAATTGTAAATGTAAATTATAAATATGTTACAACAATGTTTCTCAACCTTGGCAACTTTAAGTATTGCTGGGGAATTCTGGAAGTTGAAGTCCATGCCGCTTAAAGTTGCCAAGGCTGAGAAACACTGTCTTATAATAGAGTTTAGGGCTACTAAAATTTTGCAAGATTCCTGTTTAAGATTTGTATTAGCCAATCACAATATCTTTTTACCCAGTTGCAAGGAAGTCTTTAAGAACCTAATAAAATAATATGGCTTCCTTGCTAATATTTCTAAATCTCAATGACAACTGATTATGACAACTGCCTATTCTCTTTGAGGTGCTGAGGTGATGCTACAAATAGAAAGAAGGAAAGAAGGAAGGAAGGAAGGAAGGAAGGAAAGAAAGAAAGAAAGAAAGAAAGAAAGAAAGAGAAAGAAAGAAAAGAAAGAAGAAGAAGAAAATAGCTCCTCATATTTGTTTCGGCACAATATGCAATATTTCTGTGAATTCTCTTTACCTCTGCAAGTTCCATATAACCTCAAGGTTTAGTAGGCTTTCAGCAATTGGGGCAACATGGATTATTTGACATCTTAATATGGGATTTAGGGTAAAAGAAGACAGGGACAACAGAGGATGAGGTGACTGGATGGAGTCACTGAAGCAGTAGGCGTGAGCTTAAATTGACACCAGAGGATGGCAGAGGACAGGAAGGCCTGGAGGAACATTGTCCATGAGGTCACACTAGGTTGGGCACGACTTCACAACTAACAACAACAATATGGGATAAGCAACTAATAGCTTTCCAGATTTTGCTAAACATCAATAACCAGCAACCCCACCAGCATGGTGAAGATATATGACATATAATTGACATTTTGGTTTAACACTTTCTGGAAGGCCATAGTTTGTTCACTTTTGTATTAACATGTCCCAAAGGTGCTTTTTCAAGAGGCAGCTGGTTTTTCTTTGAAGACATTTCGCTTCTCAACCAAGAAGCTTCTTCAGCTCAGATGAGAAGCGATGCATCTTGAAAGAAAAACCAGAAAGTGCAGGTGTCTCTTTAAAAAGTAACTTTGCAACAAACCATGACTGAGAATCTCCACAGACACTCTTATATTAACAGTTTTGCAAAAATTATACCAGTTGGATTAAAACTGCTTACAAATGTTATGCATGTTTTTTTTTTGTCATCCTGTCTTCTTTTGGTTACAGAATGCATTTCTGTGAAATAGTTATTTAAACTTGCTGATGGTCTCATGAACATTTAGCCTTTAATTCTGGTATACACTATCAGAATTATGGATGACTCATGGGAACTATCCACTAGGATAGCAGTTTGGTAACCTTAGAGTTCAATGAGTCATAATCCACAGAAACCTTATTTTTTATTGAAAATTTTTAGAAAAAAAAACTTTTACAAATATTTACCTCCCCTCCCCCACCCTCCCCACCCGAACCCCCCAACTCCCCCCCCCCGATTTCCCAGAACAAATACACGGTATAAGTCTTTAACAAAGACGTTCTAAAATAAATTTAAAGTTAGTATCATCTTTCATTTGAGCTTTAACTCCTCTTTTGTTAGGCTAACTCTAAACAGATTATATCATTCCTTGTTTCTTCAGTCATCAACTATCTGGAATTTCTTAGTCCCGTATTTATTTTGAATATAGTCAATCCATCTTCTCCACTCCAGTTTGTATCTCTCATTTGAGTGGTCCTTGAGATATGCTGATATTTTTGCCATCTCTGCTGCTAAGTTTGTTACTTTTAATGTCCATTCTTGAATAGTAGGCAAATCTTCCTTCTTCTAGTATTGCGCCACCAACAATCTTGCTGCCGTTATTAAAAACAAAATCAAGTTAGTCTCTATAATAGTACAATCAGTAGTTATACCTAACAAAAATAACTGAGGGGTAAACTTTATCCTTTTTTAAAGAACATTTTGCATAATCCACCATATTTTTATCCAAAATGCTTTTACCTTTTTACAAGTCCACCATATATGGTAATATGTAGCATCGAGACAATCACATCTCCAACATTTAGGTTGTAAATTTGGATACATACAGGCCACAGAATCCACAGAAACCTTATTAAGGACTTCTTCAAGAAGTGAATCCCTTTGTGTCCCAGTTAATAATGGGTTTTCATCATCCCTGATTCCGATTAACATAATAATAGCCCGAACAAACATAATGACACAATGGCAAAAGTTTTCAGTTCATTACTTCCAAACTTTAGTTTTCCTTTCTGCAAGGTATGCCCTGTAAATTAAACCAGATGAAGAGCGACATAAAAAAATAGGATATGATGGCTTATTCATAGGCCATCTTGGAATTCAATCTATAGAGACTTAAGAGTCAATTCCATGATGACCTACAAATAGAAAATATATTTATTTCCTCTTCCACTTCAAGGAACTAGCTTCTCTGTTGAGCAAAGCATGTCATCATATATCTATGAACTGTTGCACAACCAATTATTTGTGTTTGTTGGTTTATTGGTTTGTATCCAGGAGCATTTCTATCTATGAATGATGGTCTTCACTCAGTGATTGTGTATCAAGAGTCTCCAAGGTCTGCAAGGGTAGCAGCGGTGTGATAATATTACTATAGGATGGGGCTGACATTTTCATTTTGTTGCAGGAAATGGTTGGAAATTGTTTCAAAGGGAAGTAATTACAGTAAGCCCTGAAGAACCTAATACATTTATTTTTCATGTTTAGCAGTCCAATAAAATAAAACAAAAGCTACACAATTACACTGTTTAATTTTGACATTTTGTCACCAAAATTTATTAGCCCAATCACAGGGCAGAATTGAGTTGCTCATCCTGGGATACGTTGCTTTATTTATGTGAAGACTATTTACTGATGTTCTGGATGCATATGAAACATCTCCTGGTACTGTTTCTAAAAGTCTGTTAATTGATATCACAGGTTTTTTTTCCCTTTTTCTTTCTTTTTTCGTTTTTGTTATAATTTTGCACCAGTGAGGTTAAAAGCAATTTCGTTGTATTTAAGTACAATGACAATAAAGATTATACTTATATTTATAACAAAACATTTATGTATAAAAGTATTCATAAACATTCATGCAAAATATAGTTTCCAAGTGGTGGATCGACATGGCCTAAATTTTGGAGCTGCAGATATCCTCAGTTATCACCAGCATAAAGAAGATTTCAGTCAAGTTAGTTACCAGAATCTGCCATTTATGATAAAAATAAAATGATCCAAAAGGGGCTTTTTCAAGACTTTCTTCTTGTTTTGTCATCCCAAAAAAGTCCAATTGCTTCTTGAAAAAGCATCTTTAATATAACCACTACACAAATTAGAAAATACTATTATAAAGTACTAATTTGATTTTTCCCTCCCTCTCTCTCCACACACACACATACACACACACATACACAAACACACAAACACACACATATCCTATATATGTATCTATATCAGAAAACATATATGTACACACATATAATAGTATGATAAATGTATTATATATACATATACATATACATATACATATACATATACATATACATATACATATACATATACATATACATATACATATACATATACATATACATATACATATACATATACATATACATATACATATACATATACATATACATATATATATGATAGTATGATAAATGTATTATATACATACATTTACAAACCAATAAACATGATGAAGATTATGCTACATCCAAAATACTCTACAAAACTTGTGAATATCTGGAAGCTTCATGTTATGTTTGGAGGTTGTAATGTCAGAAGACCTTTGGAAATATAATAATGATAACAGCAGCAGTAAGTCCTAGGGATGCAGTGGCTCAGTGGCTAAGACGCTCAGCTTGTCGATCAGAAAGATCGGCAGTTCGGCGGTTCGAATACCTTGTATCACGTAACAGAGTGAGCTCCCGTTACTTGTCCCAGTTTCTGCCAACCTAGCTGTTCGAAAGTATGTAAAAATGCAAGTAGAAAAATCGGAACCACCTTTGGGGGGAAGGTAACAGCGTTGCATACGCCTTCGGCATTTAGTCATGTCGGCCATGGAGACATCTTCAGATAGCACTGGCTGTTCTACATCTTTATAGTGTATAAAGTTAAATGGCTACCAGAATATGATCTGTCAGGTCCTGTCTATTTATAAGTCCACTTAATACTATTTTGATGACAAAGATGCATTTAATTTATACATATTTGTTTCAATCTGAGGGAAATCTTCAATGCTGGCCTCTTCATTTTGTACTGAATATTATCACTTACTTAAAATTTTCCCCATGTGGTTTAGTTGGACTCTACACTTTGTATGCATAACTAATTGCTAGTGTAACTATGGCATTCAAAAAGTTTGGCCACCTAATGAGAAGGAAGGACTCACTGGAGAAGAGCCTAATGCTGAGCAAGATTGTGGGCAAAGAAGAACGGAATGACAAAGAATGAGGTGACTGGATGGAGTCACTGAAGCAGTAGGCGTGAACTTAAATGGACTCCAGAGGATGGTTGAGGACAGGAAAGCCTGGAGGAACGTTGTCCATGGAGTCGCGATGGGTCAGACACAACTTCATAACTAACAACAATATATTCAAAAACTTGAGAAGTATGGTGCTTTCCAAAACCATGCATTCAAAATCGTAATGAAATTTTAATCCTGAAAAACTTTAATCTTTAAACATTTCATGCTGCAGAGAAATGGCTGGAAGAGAGAGATAGAGGGTCATTATGGAAATATGAGTTTTGAGGTTCTGATAGCAATATATCAGCAATGGTATCTTAAGTATCATTTTACATTACAAAAAATAGTGATAGACTGAAAATCATATATTGTAGATCATTTTACTATGTCCTTGCTTCTATTTTCTTTGTATCTTCCTTGCACATGCACAAACAATGCTTTTTCTATTATTTTTCCCACCAAAAGATTGTTACGTTCGGCTGCACATACCAAGTGCACATACTGCAGTGGTGGGTTCCGGATCCTGTTGCAACCTTACTGGTTGCCCAGCGTCCTCCACATGAATGCACACAGCATGCACGCACATGGGCGCAGTGCACTTATGCATCGTACCTGACAGCAACACCTCCGCAAGCCTCTGTGACACTCCAGTTGCTCGGAGGAGCGTCGTGCAGGATGTTAAAGGACAGAAAGGCCTGGAGGAATGTGGTCCATGGGGTCGCGATGGGTTGGACATGACTTCGCAACTAACAACAACAAATACCAAGTTACTATGGGTGGCTCACCAAGCTTTGAATCCTGCCAGTAGGATAAAAATCAACAAAAATGTACAACCATGGTTGCTTTTCAAGTATGGATTTTAGAATTTTGCTGAGATCTGAGGAAGATGCCCTGACCTATGCTAGTAAATATAGAAAATAAATGGGCCTATGTTCATTATTCATCGTATGTACTTTAAAAAGATAAAAATTAGTTAATGATCCCAAAACATTTACATGTTACATAGTCCAGATGTAACATCGATAGATGTTAAATAATTTATGGAGCAATTCAGCAAAAGAAACATTCTAGGCAGGGAAAAGTTAGTTTTTTCCTAGCCCCTGATGGTAGCACAGACAGTAGAGGTATTTTCTTCTTTAGACCTCCACTTTGAAAAACATTTTTTAAAAGCTTCCTCTTATTCCAATTAACAAACATATTCTGCTTTGGCCAACTATCCTTATATATTGCTCAGAGGAATTTCCCGTTTTGTTTTCTTTGAACAGCAGATGTCTACCTAATACTGTTGCATGGTTGTGAATGTTGACTTCAAAAATTGTTTGCCCTTCAAGATCATTAGAAGTGTGCAGATATGTTTACAATGTCTGGATCCAGCCTGTAGGAGGTTTAAAATCTGAAAAATAGCAAGCCCATCATTGCAATTGAAGTCATAGCCACATACAAAGACTATAATGCCATTTTCCATCTTGAAGATTTTGTTATGCACACATATACCTCACAGATATGTAGGTTTGGCTCCTGTTTATAATGTTTGTGTCAGAACTGTCACCTCACCCCCACCTGACACCTTTACTTCAGTTCCAATCTGCCATGACCAACCAGGGGGAGGGGAGGGGAGAGGGAAACCAAATGGGAAGAGGGAAATGGATCCCACAGTTCACAGAGTCTTGATAGGAGACTCAAATTTAAAGACAACCGCCGGTGAAAAAATGTAGCAGCTGTTGTGCTTTGCAGGCGGCCAACGGAGCTGACAGTAGACTCAGACAATGAGGAAGTTGAGGAGGAATATAGGCCAGTCCTGAGAGCTGATGAAAGCTCAGACGAGGGCTCTGTGTTGGAGGCAGAGAGGGAGTTAGACAGCAGAGAGGCAGAGGAACAGCTGGAGTCTATTCCCACATGCACAGAGCTGCCAGAAAACAAGAACAACTAAGAAAGCAGGGTCGACTTAGGAGTAAAGCCACATCTTGGAGGTGATTGGCCCCTCCTATAGGAAACAAAAGAGGAGTGAATGGGGAGAGGGCTTTTGCAGGAAACAATTCGTTCATTCAGTCGTGTCAAGAGTGGAAAGTTCTGTTTGTGACTATAAGAGACTGATCAAGTGTTGCCTTGCCCTGCGTTTGGAAACTAGTTATTTGGCAGCTGTCCAAATGAGATACGGTTCATATTGATAAACATTCCTCTGAAAGGCTGTTTGCTAAGCCTTGCTGACAGTGAATGAAAGGGATTCACAGTCATGTAAATAAAAGGGGTTTTGCCGGGATCAAGACTATACTTCTTGCTTTTTAAGGAAGTCTGGGTCAGAACAGCCACATACTAATAATGACTATTCCAAGAACATCATACTCAACATCTAGTTTGAATATGACTGGACAATCAAGAGCTAATGGGGAGAGGATGCTGGGAAGGGAGAATTATGCTTGGGAATTTGTTGCATCTGGCTTTGCCATACTGTACTTCACTTGACTTAGATGTAAAGACTATCTTTCCCATAAAATGGACATGGGTTGTTCTTGTTTAAAGTTCAGGTCGAGGCCAGTGTGACAGTTTGGAAAGGTCCAATGTCCAACTAGGTTGCAAAAATACCAGAAAAATGCAGAGGTAACTGAACGACTTAGAAACAACTATTGGAATTTTAGCCAATTCATTGACAATTGAATGAACAGAATGGGCTAGATTTATTTATTATTTTCTCATGCAGTCCTGCTTTCCTTGAATTCTTATTTCAAGCCTGAAAGATGAATCAATCCTATGAAATTTTGAAATTTCTAACTGAAGCCTTACTACTAACTTCGGGTACCATTTATTTTTTCCTAAAAACATGTAATTTTAGTCAAGTAAAGGTCACAAAATGCTATTTAAATCTGTCACAAGGCAAAGATATTTCACTTGTAAGGGGGCAGTGAAGCATTAATGTGTTTGGTTGAGTCTCCCAGAGAATTTGAAGAGAACACTGAATGGAGGTTTGTGCCATAGAATTTTATCGCTGTCTAACTTCAGGGCAAAGGTTCTTTGTTATTTTCTGACACATTCCTCCTTAAGACCAAAATACTGAATTAATGTTATTTTCTACTTTGGAAACAAAGGAAAAAACATAGTTTTAATTGTTATTATGGAATTGACTAAGGGCAAAATAGAAGATCTCCCCCTTTTTAAAATTCTTTTTCAATACTATAATTTAGTAGTTAAATATTGTAAATGATTATTTAATTAATCGGGGTGAAGGTAGGAAAAAATATTTCTTTGATTGGCTAAACTTATTCAGTTCCGTCTGAGCATTTTAAACAAGAGGTTCAGCTTGGCTGAATTGAAACCGGGTGTTTAAGGTTGGTTAAGAAAGAACCATAAAGGTGGATCTAGAACAGTGATGGCAAACCTTTTAGGCACAAAGTGCCCAAACCAGAAGGTGGTGCATGTGCGCATGCGCCAGAGTACCAGAAACCCAATTACCAGCTGGCCAGTGTGCATGCACACCTTGGAAAGTGGACAACCAACTGTATGAGCTGGGGCAATGGCACATGTGCCCACAGAGAGGGCTCTGCATGCCACCTCTGGCATGTGTGCCATGGGTTTGCCATCATGGGTCTAGGACATGTGAGCAAAGACTTCACACTTCCAGAGGATGGTGCCTTATATTACACCTGCTATACTATGATGAAATTGAGCTGCATCAAACAACAACTAGGGAAACCTACATGACTGGGGGTTTTTTTACAAAAAAAACCCCATGGAATATTCTAAAGGAAAAGGAAAAAGATATCAAAAGTCCATTATTTCTATTCTACCTTACTATCAAGCACTACATTTAGTTTGAAGTGATCCAGTCTAATCTGTGCAGACTGTTGATAATTGTGCAATTGATCTGCCTTCTGTGCTCATTTGTGAATTGGAACCTATTCAACATTACATAATAATAATAAGTAATAATGACATTGACCATTCCCCATCAGTCAATCATTGACAATTTCACCTTCTGTCAATTGAAAAAGATAGCTTGGAACAGTTTAAATCCTGCAGTGGTATCTGTAACACCATCAAACATCCACCCATGCTTATCCCGGATTCTTGTGAATGACTCGATGGATAGACAAAAATGCCACATCCAGTCTGAACATCTGGCCAACTGCAACTAACCAAAATAATAATGACTAAATACTAGCAGCAATAACTGTTAAGCAATTCCCCCCACCCCAACTGCACCACACTGCAATGTTATAATGGGCTTGGCATAGTAGTTGTCTATTTACATTGGTTTGTTCATGTAGAACTTTCCTATATCCTCCAATGCATGCTGGTTTTACTATTCATAGGCTTCTGCCTCTTATTAAAACCATCCCTCATGGAAAACTTCACAAAAAGTCAACAGAATCATAGAAATCAATCTATTTATGAATGAATCAAGGAATATGAATGTTTCATGCAGTCAGTATTCACCCTGGTTGGCTCATTACAAAGGAAATATTACTGCAAACAGACATTTTCTTCTGCTTTATTATACACATATCCCATTGATTTGACTTTCTGTGATACTAGAGCACTTCCAGATACTGGTTTTCTCAGCAAACCCTTTCAAGTTTAAAAATGTCTTTGTGTTTTTTAAGTTTTCAGCAAGCAATACAATTATGTTTCTGTAGAATAAGTTAACCTTTCTCTGTTGACAAGGCATGGTAAAATACACCTGCTTTGCCATATAGTGAGGGCAAAACTACAAAGGCACCACCCTATATCTATATATTATAACGTATATAAAAAGGGGTTACTTGATGTCTATTCTCTAGGTTCCTTTGTGAAATGAAAATGATTCCAAAGAATTTTCATTTGGAATATTTTGCCAATTAGTAATCTTCTGGAACGTCACACATATTTTGAACATGTTCATTTTCTCAATTTTTGAGCGTTTGTGTGTTTGCGTTTGGTGTTTCTTTCGTTCACTTCATTAGTCTCCTTCCTGACAAAGTCTTTGTTTTTAATCTGAAGTTTTCAAAGGTAGGCGTTTTTGAATTTTGTTGCGGCTTTTAAGCCTGTTTTTTTTTTAAAAAAAAATGCTTCATCTTGTATGATTCTTAGAGCACTGGATAAAAGGAAGGAAACAATTTAGATACTCACAATACAGGAGATATGTATTTAAAACAATGTGAAACTACCTTTCAACTTTTCATACATGTTAAAATAATGCTCTTTTTAAAAACATATCTCTTATGAAATCATGTTTTTATACAAATTGTGATACCTGACATCATTAAAAATCAGTATCTGCAACACAGATTAACCACCTATCCTGGATTATCTATGCTAGATCCATAATATTTATTTTGACAGAATCAACTTGGGGCCCATAAACTCCTTTATCTGGTCTACAGTTCTCATTATTTCTGACGTGCCAGAAATAATATGCATTTTCAATCCCCCAATCCTAAAATTAATGTTTAGCCAAAAAAAAAAAGGAGAGAAAAGAAATAGTCACTAATTAGTCCATATTGAGGTCTTGCACTTTTCCTGCACAGCAGTTATAAATAGTTGTTCACGGCAGCCAAGATCTATAGCCTTGATTAGAATGAAGGCAAATGAAATGTAGGATCATCCTTATGCATATGAAAATTAAAATCATTACAGAGGAGTTGTTCACTCAGTTTAACAAGATGAGCTTGTAAAGACAAAGAAATTTCAGAGAAATAAATGAAATTTCAGGGGAAAGAAATCAAACAGTATACCATCATCTCTGTGAGGCAGACACCTACACAAGGAACCATATTACAACAGGCAGTGGTAAGTTTCAATTTATTTTACTACCGGTTCACTCACATGCAGGCGCACACACTCATGTGACAATTCTGTGCATGCGCAGAAGTGACCGAATGGGTGGGCAGAACCTCCTGCTGCCGCCACTACCAATTCGCCCGATCCAGGGCGAACTAGCAGAAACCCACCTCTGCTGTGAGGCATTCTGAAAAGTGGAACATACAGTATTAAAACCATGTTTTCCAGAAAGATGAAAAACCAAGTGATGACTTTTTTTACTTGAAAATTGTATTCATTATAAGAATGAAAAATACAAAGAAAATAAAAATAATAGAAAACAGGAAGGTCAAGGGAAAAGGAAAGAGTGTGAGGTAAAATGGAAGAAAGAAAAAAAAGGTGTTGACTTCCAACCGTCTTTAGCACAGTAGAAGATACTACACTACAACATCAACTTTTTACTTTTACACAATAATATGTACATCATCTCTGAGAGGTATTGGGGTGTAGAAATGGAACTCTCATCTCACAATCAGGAGACTCATTTCGATCCTAACTAATGGAAGATATTTCTCAATCTAGGTGCAATGAGTAATTGTCTGCTGTGAACTCTGCATAGGCATCAGGAAAGGCATCTGGCCAGTAAACACTCAGTTCCAATCAATCATCCTGACTACACTGGGAAGCAAGGGATTCCGTGATGGGATTCAGCCAGTTCACACCTATCTGGGAGAACCGGTTGGTAATTTTCTAAGCAGTTCGGAGAACCGGTTGGTAACTTTCTAAGCAATTCGGAGAACCGGTTGTTGGAAGAAATCTCATTTTGCTTTTTTACACTTTACAGGGCTAATCCTATAAGGAAGGCAGGAAGGAAACATTCTGGTGTTGTTTCTAGCCTAATCTTTATTGCCCTGCTTACTCCAGTTAACCCTTATTACATTGCAACAGCTAAGGTGAAGCGCCTATCAACGTGATGTTGAGTTGGCCATGCCCATCCAGTAACATGGCCACCAAGCCCCACCTACCCAGCTGGTCATTAGGGCAGAGAACTGATTGTTAAATTATTTGAATCCCACCACTGAAGGGATTGCAGGGTCATTAAAAGAAAATATATATGCTATTTCTATAACAACAAGCCTATCTAGTCAACAAAACTAAAATCAAATCATCATTCTTTCCATCACAAGCATAAAAATCAAAAGTGATGTCCAAATGAAAACAAAATTAAGTCATGGGCTTTACTTGGGATAAAACAATCAATTTAGCCATATCTACTTTTACATTTTGCTGTGGGAAATAATACTGTATATATTTTTCTTTATACCTATTAATCTTTATAACCCACCATCATTTATACAGTATTATCACCATTGTCACCATTACGCTCAAATTCTTTAATCTTAAAGGGGAAAACATTTTTGTAAACATCAATTATCATATTTTGCAAACATTAAGAACTATTCAAACATTATACATAAGAAAAAAGAGAAAAAACCATTTTCAAATCCACTTTATAAACACAAAACTACATTGGAGCTTTCTTTCAGTTACATGAAGTGATAACACATCAGGTTGCCAAATTTGGAAGAGTTTGTCTATTCCTGTGGAATGATACTACAGGATAATGCTAATGAGCTTTACTCTCTTTAACGAAATGGAGGAATAATGAAAGGTGTCAGGTAAGAAGGAAATGGAAAGCATGAAAATTGTGCTGAATGCTAGCATATTACATATTCCAATATGAAGAATAATAATAGGAGTTGTGCACTGAAGACAAGATTCTGTCTGTATAGGCCCAATTTCATTCTTCAGAAAAATAGATCAGATGGAAGACTGACCACTTTAAATATTACTCATGTCAGAAGGAAGATTTGGAAAACAGAAAATTCATATAAATAGCTGTATATTTTTTATTATTTAGCAGAAGAGTAAAAGAGTTGAATAAAAGTTGTAGTTAAATCAGAGATTTATGATGGAATGAAATCTGTTAAATGGCAGAAAAGTAAATCTAAGTTTCAGAGCTAAAAATATTTTAATTGTGCTTTCTTATAAATGCCTATCACAGCTATGGAGAACCTTTTTTAGCTCGCATGCAATAAGGGAGGAGCGCAGGGGGGTCGTGTGCAGGCATGCAGCACCCATAATGCAATGTGCACCCCCAGTGCGCATGCACGCATGAGAGGTGCTCCCCTCCATTTTTTGCATGCTTTTTTCGCTCTACCCAAGCTCCAGAGGCTTTATAGGAGCCTGGGGAGGGTGAAAACAACCCCTCCTGGAGGCCCTCCGGAGGCTTCAGGGACCTTCATGGAAGCCTCCTGAAGGTCCCTAGCCTAAGGTGACCAGATTTTCAGATTGGAAAAGAGGGACACCCTTGACGGGGGGGGGGGGGCGGCTTGATTAAAAAAAAATTTTTTTGTCAAAAGGTCACCCCAGGACACTGAAACCAGCATAAATACGAATCTGTTGCCAAACAAAATTTTGATCACGTGACCATGAGGATGCTGCAATGGTCGCTAAGTGTGAAAAATGGTCGCAACGGTCGCTAAGTGTGAAAAATGGTCATCAGTCACTTTTTTCAATGCCATTGTAACTTTGGTCACTAAATGTTTTCCCCCTCCTCGAGACTCCTCACTTCTTCCTTCATTCCTCTTGCTTATCTACCTTCACCTTATCTGTCTTCTGCTCTTTCCCTCTCTTCCTTCCTTCCTCCCTCCTTCCATCCTCTTCTTTCCTCACTCACTCCCTTCCTCCTTTTTTCTCTTCCTTCCTCCTTCCATTATTTATATGATATAAAATTCAATGAGGGTGAAACACACCAAATCTGGCAAAGCTGCCTTGCACCAACCTGGCCTGCCCATAGAATAGCAGCCACTTTGAGACACATAAACCTGGTCTGAACATATTGCATCACAAAGATTTGCAAAGATCACATTTGCAAAAAGGAACATTTCTTGTAGTAAATACATTTTATAAACAATTTAAAAGTAAAAATCCCCCCAAAATAATAAAAAAGGTATTCTATAAATAAAAGAAATCCTTAAAAACCATTGTTAAGTATTACACCAGCAATAATTTATACTGTCACCATTTCAAACTATCATCAGAAATACGAATCCGTTGCCAAACATCAACATTTTGATCGCGTAACCATGAGGATGCCACAACGGTCGCTAAGTGTGAAAATGGTCGCTAAGTGTGAAAAATGGTCATCAGTCACTTTTTTCAATGCCATTGTATCTTCCTGATTATTAAAAGTGCAAATTCACTCAGTGTCAATCATGACTCCTGAGTCCATTTCAAAGTATTGTGCATAGAAATTTTAAAAATGGCTTGTTTCAATTTATTTTGGATAGAATCTTTTTTTAAATAGTCTAAGACAATTTAAAAAAAGAATCAACACAGAATACCACTATTTTAAAAAATCATATGCACAATAAATAAAATATTATTTTAAAATACATTGAGCCTATACTCCTTACAGTAAATGACTCATCTGGAAAACAAGCCAATAGCATTTTTTGTGCTTTCAAATTTACAGATGTTCCAAAATCAGCTTAAAGTCCAAATATTTAAAGACCACCCCCCTCAAAGCTATCTTACCAGAGCTTTAAATATCTTCTGGGGAGGCCCTGTAATCCCATTCATGACAAAGGTAGGGCTTTCTCAGGAGGAAGGTTTCAGCTGGTGCCCATCCTTTGGAAACCTCCCCAAGAGCAGGGAGCCCTAACCTGCTGTCCATTCAGGAAGGCTGTACAAATTATTCTGTCTTCTAGAGCCATTGGGATTTAATATGGTTTTATCACTGGATTTTCTTTTTATTGTTTTTGTGGAATTGTTACAATGATTTTATAATAATATAATTTTATTTGGCATTTTTGTTGCTGTAAACTGCTGAAAGCCCCTGATAGAATACAAATTATTTAATAATAAATTTAAAAAGCTGGGTGCAAGATATGAAAACACTGCAAACTATTGTTCAAGATAATTTGAGAAAAGGGAATCATTCACCAAGAGTGCTAATAACTACTGCTAAGTTATATAGCAAATCAGATACTAAGGCCTAATGCCACAGAAGGGAGAGAAATTCATAAGTTTTCAAGATTTCCTGCACTGCTTCAAACATATACACTTAATACCAATGAATCCACAGCTATTATTTGATACAAGAAGATGGGTATGGAGAACGGAAAGAAATTTAAATTAATAAAAAAGATGCCACTGAAATCATCTGTTTTAAATTATAATCCCTCTTCCTGACAGTGGATCAATAAAAAAGATTATGCCCAATTCAAACTGGAAAAATACATTTAGCTCAAAAAATAAGATTGTCATGGTGATGAAAGAACATGGCAAGTATCCCTAGGAATTATTTGTCTCTCCAGGCAAATAAGGAAATACCTGTTGCTCTGGTCTTTAATGCAATTCTTGCTTAAGGAAGAGCCCTCCCCCGAAAAAATGCTTCTGCCGGGCTGCGAGAGCCACGTGGAAGTTGTCTGCACAGCTGAAAAAAGGACTGTTTGCTGGGCTGGGAGGAGGAGACAGCCCCCTGCCTTCTCCCCCTTTGGCTTTGCGGAGTTCCCAGCCAGCACGGGCGGCAAGTCTGGATGGAACCACGTGGAAGTTCTCTGCGCCACCGGCAGCCGCTTTTTACTCCCGAGTAAAAATTTTTACTCGGGAGTAAATTTTACTCCCGAGTAAAAATTTTTACAAAACATGATTAATTTTACTCACCACCAGTAAGCGCAGCTGCAACCCCAACAAGAAAGACAAAATAAAATGGAGACTCCTCTGCGTCCTCAGCTAAGGAGTCCAGCCAATCAAATCAGTGAGCGGCAGGCTGGGCTGGCTTAAATTTGTAGGTAGCATAGAACAGAACGATGAGCCAGCCCAGCAGCTGATGGGCGGGAGCTGCCAGCGCCAAAAAAAGCGTGCCTTTTAAAAAAGCGGGCGGGACGCGGGAAAATGCATCAAAAAGTGGGGGTGTCCCGCCAAAAGCGTTATGTCTGGTCACCTTACCCTAGCCTCCGGATGGCTTAAACAAACCCTACGAGCAAACTGGAAATCCATTCCCAAACTTCCAGTTTGCCCATAGGGCCATTTTTTTTGCGCTCCGGAGACTTCAGGGAAGCTCCTGAAAAATGGCTTTAAAAAAGGCTGAACTCAGCTGGCTAGCGCGTGCATGCACTGTGCCATAGGTTTGCCATCCCGGGCCTATCACATTTAGATCACAGTTAGAAGAGTAAAACTCAATTTTTGAATGCTAGACATAATAAATCTTGTGTATGACGAGATTCGTAGATTATGCCTTGGCAGGGGGTATAAATGTGTGTGTGTGAATTTATATATCGTATCATATAGATGATTTCTATGAAAATTGCAGGCAGAGATTGTCTTAGTTTTAAAAAAAAACCTATAAAATGAAAAAAATTAATTTTTGTTTAAAAAATATGTTCTTTTTCAATAGAAAAATTAATTTCAATAGATTGAAATTAAAATTATGCATTATTGTTCATCCTATGCAGATCATACCTGCCCAGTTTCAGTGTAATATAGGAAGCAGTGGTGGGTTTCCATTATTTTTACTACTGATTTGCTTGTGTGTTCTCGCACAACTTTTCTGCGCATGCGCAGAAGTGTCTGGGCGGGTGAGCAAAACCTCCTGCAGCCACCACTATGAGTTCACCCAATCTGGGCCAAACCGGGAGCAGCCCACCTCTGATAGGAGGGAGGAGTAAGTTGTACAAGGAAAACATTTGCAGAATTTGTGATGATATATATTTGATACTGCAGCTTTTATTTTTCCAGTAAGCAAAGGACTTATAGCAATTTTACTGGACAACCACTAAACCAATCCCTATGATTTGTCAATATACCTGTTATTCACACTATTGTATGTTTTTCCCACCCTTCATTCTTTTACATATACTGGGGAAATTATAATTGAATGTAGTAGCTCATATCTTTCAGTCATTCTGTAAGAATAATGTCTCAATCTACATGACTTAAGTTGAGTTAAGAGATTTGGCCCAAACTGATGCTTACTCCTAGAAAATAATAAAGTCAATCTGTTTCTTTTTAAAAGATCTCCAGATAATTAAATGGCAACTTATATGAAGTCAAGACTGCTTGACTTCCATTTTACTTTCATCATAAAGAGATTTAGGCTGGCCCCAGTCACTCAATTCATAGAATCAATGTCTTTTAACAAAGACATGCCAAAGAGTAAAGTTGCAACTGGCAAACAATGTAATCCAATCCAACGCAATCCTTCAATTGGATTTTATTTCTTTAGTAATCTCCCCAGAAGTACAGAAAAAACGTTATGTTCCTCCCTACATGGCCCTTAAATTTGCTCAAGGATTATTATAGCATCTCTATAGCTGATAATTCTTCAATTTTCGTGTCTGATTCCCATATATTTAATGTTGTATTTGCACTTGGGGCTCTGCTGTGCTGAGTACTGTGTGCGTTTTGTTGCATTTCTATTCTCTCTTTCTAATTCTAGCTTCAGGAGTTTTAATAGGTTTTGTTCACCTCCTGTCCCCAACTTCTTTATGGTTTTCCAATTATTTTGACCGCAGGGAATATTTACAGGAGTCCCACAGGAACATCTGGGACGATATGAAAAGAAAAGATTATTTTAGCCATTTACACTAAATGAAAGCTGAAAGAAAAGGGAAAAAAGAAACAGCTTCACATACGTAGTTAGGTGGTACGAGATGCATGTTTCTTCATTTTATATTCTATCTAATCAGACAATTATTGTCATGCTAAATGGAGATTTTGCTAGCAGAGCCTTCAAGACATATCAATTTTTGTGCAGAAGTATTAAAGCTGTTTGCAGTTGTGCTGCAAGTTTTCTATTATCTGTAATAATAATCCAGTACTATACCATCTGAATAATAGTCCGTGAAAAATATGCATTTGTGGTATCCGGGTTTTTTTTTGTACACCTTTTTCATAGTTTTTCAACTCAGCATATAACGTATATTTACAAAGTTATGTTACAGTTTTTGATGTTTTGCTTACAAGCAATCCTGACAAACTGGATTCGTCTAAGAAAAATCTTTCAATCTTCACTTTCAGTACAAATTCAAGTCACAGTACTCCGTTTGCAGCTCTAATCTTCTAAACCCAGGATATCATCCACATTAAGCTTTTATAGACAGGTAAACGGTGTCTCCAAATAAAATGGTTTCTGGGTAATAAAGTATTTCTGACTTTAGGGCTCATTTCCTCAGGCAAACAAAAAGTGAAACTTACCAAACAGTAAGTACCAAATTTCCTCAAACAGGAAATTAGATGTTTTGATTACACTGATAGTAGAAATAAACCCGCCATCCTGGGCCCAATGTTTGGGAAGCCAGGACAAAGGGTGAGTGATGGAAGAGTAACACCTCCTTAAAAAACCTTGGTCCAGCTGGCCCGGCTGGTAGCACCTCGTAAGGGCCCCTTTCCAGGGTTACAGGAGAAGACAGTCAACGGTTTTGAAGGTGGAAGAGGGCTTTACGCCCCAACGGCAGATAAAGCAGCAGAACCATCTTTGAGGAAAAGGGAAACTCTGATTACAAACCTCTACTGCCTTGTGGCTATATCCACTACTGGAAAAGGCTTCAGGAGTCAACCTCGAGGCAAAATCCACAGCTGGATTCCTGGAAGCAGTTCATGACAGCGTACAACCACGTTCTGGTAACTCCTGCGATGCATCTGGAACCAATCGTATAAGCTCTCACATTTCATTGGACTATTTCAGTGACGTGGAGAGTGGGGAATCTGCTGCTTGAGTAACAGTCTATCTTCCATATTAATCTATCCAGGCCTCATGCTCTGGAGAGGACACACCAGCTTTGACCTCTTTCCAGAGCCCGATACCACTGTCTTTTAAGACTGAAGGATGCCAATGCAATGTAATAGTAGAAATTTAGGAAGGTGTGTGTGTGTGTAAGAAAGAGACAGACAAACACAGAGAAAGAGAGAATCTGCAAGGTTTCAGATGTTGCATTATTATCCAAGCTCTACAGTATGTTTGTTGTTATGTCACAAAATATACTAAATGGACAACTTATGACCTCAATTAAGCCCAAAACCTAGGTTGTTAAGAGAGAAAATTATTAAGTGGGTTTTGCCCCATTTTACAACTTGTCTTGTCATATTTGTTACTTGGTGAGCGTGGCCAACTTGTAAAATGTGGTGAAACCCACTTAACAACACTCTTGCTTAGCAACCAAAATGTTGGCTCAGAAACTCTGGCATTTGAAGCACGCAAGTCTTAAAGCTGTCAAGTTATAAGATCCTTGCACCCCTAACCCATTAGAAAAAAAACCCCGGGGTGTTCAAACTTGACAGCTTTAAGACTTGTGGACTTCAACTCCCAGAATTCCTCCTCTCGCTCTTCATCTTGATGATGTGCGGATGGGCGGGGGGGGGGGAGCTGGAACCAGTTCTAAATGGCACTGTAGATTTGTGGAACCTCTTCTATAGAAGAGGTTAGAACTGGCTGGAACCCACCCCTGCTTCAATCTTTAAAAAATAGGGAAATCAAACAGAAAGCAGGAAGATCTGGCTATATTTAGGTATCTTAAAATACAAAGAAAGTTCAAAAAATATGTGATAAAACTTCCAACAAATCTGTGCGCTCAAAGGTGATGTCTTCAGTGAACTATCAAATGTTGTTTGCTTGCCACCTTCAAATTGCTGCTCAGTGAATTTCTCCTAAGTGCATTTGTTGATAAATAACAGGTTATGTGCATTATGCTTAAAACTCATTCCTGTAGTACTTTATCTGCATTATTCCTGTTATTTTGAAATATGATGCTTGAAAGGATCCCAGGCAACTAAAAGGATGTCAGGCTGAAGATTATGCATTTGAGGTTAACTAATGTTAGTAGTAGTTCCAGCAGTAATAAGCCCCTTCAATTCAGGGAAATGAAAGCACACTTCACGAATAAATACCTTTATCTTCAAGGATCTCTTCTGCAACCAATAGGAATACAAGAACATCATACTGGAGGAGCCTACTGGTGGGGGCTGCAAAAAATCAGCTGCCTCCGAATTCCTGGCTACGTACCTGTTTAGAGGATCTTCCATCTGACGTCTTATCAGGTTTTCTTATCCTTCAGGCAAGAAGGAAAGAAGAAACTGTTTTGCTGGCAAATGCTCTTCGATTTTTGCAGCTTTTGTGCTTGCAAGGAAAGGGGGGCTAGCCCAAGGCAGAACGGCTGTCCGTGCTGGGAACTTCAAACTGCCTTGTGCAGGACAAAGTAGGTCTCTCCCACTCTGCTCAAAGTTTTGTTTGATTTATTCTTATCACGAGCTGAATCCGTTTACTGCATGGACAATAATTGTTTATCAACATTTTAGCTTCTTTTCTTTTTCTCCTCCGAAAAATTATTTACTCAGAGGCTTCTAAAATGGCGCCGAGCAGGCTGGTTTCTCCGGTAATAACGAACACTTTTTACTAATCCTCACAAGAATTCAAAACAAAAGAGATTGCTTATCATTTGTTTTTGGTTTCACAATAGAAGAATTTTACTCCTTCATTAACCTTGCTTATTTGGAAGTTAAATGGTGATGAATCTGCTGAATGGTCTTGTTACAATGTTTACTCACTGAAAGTTTTGCCAAGCCTTAAACTTCAAAATAAAAGCCTCTTTACTTAAAGCTGCATAGTCAGGCAATAGAGTTTTATTAACTGCAGGCAGATAAATTTTGAAATGGCCTCAAAACCAAATATTAACTTGAAGTCGTCACCCTCTACTTCCAGGGGCACATCCTCAGTGCCTGGCACAAAGCTGCAGCCTCCGCTTCCTACACCCCCTGCTGGGGATGTGTTAACGAAAGAATTTTTCCTGAGTAATCTAAGCGAGGCTCTTAATGCACAGACAATTAAAATGGAAGATAAGTTTAGAGATAATAGAGAGGTGGTAAAGCAGGAGAGAAAAGAGGAAATAAAAGAAATGAAAGAAGAAATTAAAAGTGAAATAAAAGGACTTAAACAGGAGCTGTATGAGAAATTTGAGGCTAAGGTTGATAAAATTAGAGACGACATGCTGAGTCTTGTAACTGTATTAACAGAACATATTTCTGGAGTGGAAGATACTCTAGAGGTTCTTAATGATGCCAATGCTAATTTGACATTGAAAACAGAGGTGGTGGAACAAAAAGTGGAAAATGCTGAAAAAGAAATTATTATGATACAGTACCGACAAATGGAGTTCGCATTAAGAGTAAGGGGGCTGCGTGAGGAGAAACAGGAGAACCTGAAACAGATCCTATCGGAAGCTTTTGACCGCCTGATGGGAAGACCAGGGACCAATCAAGTCTGGCAAATTGACAAAGCTTACCGCGTTAACTCCTGGCTGGCAAAGCAGAAGCAGCTTCCTCGAGACATCGTTATATATTTTACTACAAGAGAGTTTAGAAATATGGTACTGCAAGCATCTTATAATACTAAGCTTCAAATTGGCGGTCAAGACCTGGCTGTTTTGAAAGAGATACCACCTCAAATGTTAAGAGCCAGGAGAGACTACGCTTTTTTGGTCGAAGAACTCAGAAATCGCCAGATACAGTATAGATGGGATGCACCATTTGGCATCATATTTACATTTGATAAGCAAAGGTACCGCCTCAACTCTGTATGGAAAGCCCGAGATTTTTATTATAATATATTGAAGGCCGGACACCCTGCACCATCTGGACCTAGAGAAAGACCACAAGAAGGACAGGATAGACAGCAAACTACACAACCACCAGACAAGATGGAGCATCTCTCTTCTCTAGAAGTGCAAGGTGCTATGGAACCAAGACCTAGCCGCATGACTACTAGACGTATGGAGAAACAAGCTAAAAAGCAACAGCGTCAACAATCATCGGCCATCGATCAAGGATCTACAACAACAAATCTGGAAGCAATGGGAGGAGCTAGACCTAAGGTTAAACAGGCCGTGCAGGAAGCTCTAAAAATGCTTCAACCAACCAAAGATGACAACTAAGATTTTAACATGGAATGTCAACGGACTGAACTCTCCACAGAAGAGGAAGAAAATATTTCATTATCTCAAACAGTTTAAGAACGATGTAATTTGTTTGCAAGAAACTCATATCAAGTCAACTGATCAAAAATATTTGATCAACTCAAAACTTGGTCAACATTTTGCAGCTTCTGCTATGGAAAAGAAGAATGGTATAGTTGTATACTTAAGAAAAGATATGAAAGCTGAATTAATAGAAGCAGATCCCTTCGGAAGATATATTGCTTTAGACTTAATCTTAGAAGGGAAAAAGACATTACTTTTGGGAATTTATGCTCCCAATCAACAGCAAGATAGATTCTATAGAAATCTTCATGCTAAACTAGTACAGTGGGACTATAGTTCCTGTATACTATTGGGTGACTGGAATGGAGTGATAGACACTAAGAGAGATAAGAAGATTTCCCGCCTAAATACCAAGATGCGAGCAAAGTTACCCAAATCTTTCTTTGACATCATGGATGACTTTGAATTGAGAGATATTTGGCGAGAAAGAAATGCAGAGGAATATGACTTCACTTTCTTCTCGGACAGGCATCAATCCCTTTCAAGGATTGATTTTATTCTAACCACTAATGATTTGCTTTCTAGGGTCAAGAAAACAAAGATTGCAGCTAGGATCCTTTCGGACCATAACCCAGTTTGGATGGAGTTGGGAAGGGTAGTGCAAGCAAGAAGGTCTTGGAGATTGAATGAAAACTTATTTAGATATGAAAAGTATATTAATGATTGTAAAAAATTACTATCTGAATATTTTGTTTTGAATATGAATAAGGGTACATCTATGGAATTTGTATGGGACGCAAGTAAAGCGTATATGAGAGGAGTTTTGATGAATATAAATAAAACACATAGAAATAAGCAAGGGTTAAAACGAACAGAACTGGAAGAGGAAATTAAGAGAAAAGAGCTGGAGTTAACAATGAACCCAGACGATACAAAGGTTAAGGAAGCTATTAACATATTAAAATCTCAATTTGACATGTTGATCTCTGACCAGGTGGCTACTAATCTATTATATGCAAAACACAATACTTTTTGTAATGCAAACAAACCTGGCAGATGGTTAGCTTATCAGATTAGGAAAAAAAGGAAAACTCGAAATATATCTAAACTGATTTACAGAGGGAAGGAGGTGTTTCAACAGGAAGAGATTCAAAAGGCTTTCTGGGAATTTTTTACAGAACTGTATAAAGGGGATAAAATTAATGGTTTAGACATAGACAAATATTTAGACAAAGAGAAAATACCTTCAGTTAGAGAAGAACACAGGCAAAAATTGAATCAACCAATAACCTAGGGGGAAATCCTGCAGGTAATTAAGCAATTAAAGTCAGGGAAAGCACCAGGTACAGATGGCTTGACAGCGGTTTACTATAAAAACTTACAGTTAGAAATGGTAGAACCTCTTAGAGAATTATTTAATATGATTCAAACGGAAGGTAAAGTCCCTCCATCTTGGAAGACAGCGTTTATATCTTTGATACCCAAAGAAGATCAGGATACTACTCAACCCAAAAATTATAGACCTATTTCATTACTGAATGTAGATTATAAAATTTTTACTAAAATATTAGCAAATAGGTTAATGTTGGTCACTCAACAATTGATACATACGGACCAAACAGGTTTTATACAAGGGAGACAGATGAAAAGTAATGTTAGATTAATTATTAATGCATTAGAATATTTGGGAAAGAACAATCAGATCCCTGCTGCGTTTATATTTTTGGATGCTGAGAAGGCCTTTGATCGAGTTAACTGGCAATTTCTGTTGAAGATACTGCAAAAAATGCAGATAGGAGATAATTTTTTACAGTCAATTAAAGCAATATACCAACAGCAAACAGCACAAATCATAGTCAATGGAAGTCTAACAGACTCTTTTCAAATTGGAAAAGGTACAAGACAGGGCTGTCCTTTGTCCCCATTATTGTTTATTATAACTTTGGAAGTATTGTTGAATAAAATACGGGGCTTGGATGGTTTAAAAGGGATCAAGATTAGGCAGCAAGAATATAGAGTCCGCGCTTTTGCGGATGATTTGGTCATAATATTGGAACAACCGCAGGAATCCAGTATGGTTTTAATGAATATGATTAATCAATATGGTAAAGTGTCGGGCTTTAAAATAAACTTAGGAAAAACCAAAATATTAGCTATAAATATGAATATTAAACAAAAGGAAGAATTAGGAGTGATGCTAGGATGTGAGGTAGTTAAAAAAGTCAAATATCTTGGAGTTAACATTTTAACTTCAAATGGGAAATTATATAAGCATAATTATGAACCACTTTGGCATAGCATACAGACAGAGCTGAAAAAATGGGAGAAATTGCACTTATCTTTGCTGGGTAGGATAGCGGCAGTGAAAATGAACATTTTACCAAAATTTTTATTTCTCTTCCAAATGTTACCTATACTTAAAAAAGATGCGAACCTTTTAGAATGGCAGAAGGGTATCAACAAATTTGTGTGGGCAGGAAAGAAGCCGAGGGTAAAGATGAAAATAATGCAAGATGTACGTGAGAGAGGAGGATTGAAACTACCTAATTTAAAACTATATTATGATGCAGTGGCATTATCTGTAATTAGTGATTGGATTCACTTAACCAATGATAGAATATTGAACATTGAGGGACACGATCTGGTATTTGGTTGGCATGCTTACCTGTTATTCAACAAAAAATTGGATAAGAACTTTAAAAGTCATATTTTAAGAAATGCTTTATTGCGGGTCTGGAAGAAATATCAATATAAATTAAATGACAAGATACCCATGTGGGCAATTCCTAGACACGCAATTGAAAATATGAATACAGCACAAAAACATGACAGAACTACCTACAGACAGCTTCTTACCTCGGAAAGGGGGGTATTACAATTAAAATCTTTAGAGGTATTAAAAGAGGAGAAGGTAGTTCAAACATGGTTCCAGTATGGGCAATTACAGGCTAGGTGGAAAATAGATCAAAAAATTGGTTTTATTCAAGTTGAGGATAATCTGTTTAAACAAATAAGAGATCAAAGCTTAATGCATATAAAGAGGATATATAATGTATTAATACAGATGGATTCGGAAACAGAATTAGTTAAAGATTGTATGATAAAATGGGCTCAAAATATTGAGGAACCAATAATGTTGGATACATGGGAAAGAATCTGGGTAAGAAATGTGAAATTTACACAAGCTCAAAATCTGAGAGAAAATTTTTACAAGATGTTCTATAGATGGCATTTAGATCCTAAAAAGTTGGCTTCTATGTATCCGAATGTACAGCCTAAATGTTGGAGGTGTGGTTCTCTCGATGCTACATACTATCATATATGGTGGACCTGCCAAAAGGTTAAGGCATTTTGGATAAAAATATGGTGGGTCATGCAAAATGTTTTTAAAAGAAGGATAAAGTTTAGTCCTCAGTTATTTTTACTAGGTATATGTACTGACTTTACAGTGGTAGAGACCAATTTGATTCTGCACCTGATAACTGCAGCAAGACTGTTGGTGGCGCAATATTGGAAGAAGGAAGACTTGCCTACAATCCAAGAATGGACATTGAAAGTAACAAACTTAGCTGAAATGGCTAAAATATCGGCATATCTCAAAGATCATTCAAATGAGAGATATAAACGAGACTGGAAAAAATGGATTGACTATATACAAAATAAATACGGGACTAAGAAATTCCAGTTAGCCTATGCTTAAGATCAGAAATGATTTAAACTGTTAAAAGTCAGTTCAGTAAGAAGAAGCTAAGGTCAATCTAGAATGTCATTAATTTCTTTATTTCTTTTTTCTCAATAGATTTTAGACTGTGTTAGTTAAAAATCTATACCGTGTACGGGTTCTGGGAAGTCGGGGGGGGGGGGGAAGGAGGAGAGGGGGTGGGGGGGTGGAGGGAGGGAGGGGTACACACAACAAAAAAAAATTGTACTTCAATGTCTTAATGATTGACAAATGATGACATAAAGACTTGTGGACTTCAACTCCCAGAATTCCTCCTCTCGCTCTTCATCTTGATGATGTGCGGATGGGCGGGGGGGGGGAGCTGGAACCAGTTCTAAATGGCACTGTAGATTTGTGGAACCTCTTCTATAGAAGAGGTTAGAACTGGCTGGAACCCACCCCTGCTTCAATCTTTAAAAAATAGGGAAATCAAACAGAAAGCAGGAAGATCTGGCTATATTTAGGTATCTTAAAATACAAAGAAAGTTCAAAAAATATGTGATAAAACTTCCAACAAATCTGTGCGCTCAAAGGTGATGTCTTCAGTGAACTATCAAATGTTGTTTGCTTGCCACCTTCAAATTGCTGCTCAGTGAATTTCTCCTAAGTGCATTTGTTGATAAATAACAGGTTATGTGCATTATGCTTAAAACTCATTCCTGTAGTACTTTATCTGCATTATTCCTGTTATTTTGAAATATGATGCTTGAAAGGATCCCAGGCAACTAAAAGGATGTCAGGCTGAAGATTATGCATTTGAGGTTAACTAATGTTAGTAGTAGTTCCAGCAGTAATAATCCCCTTCAATTCAGGGAAATGAAAGCACACTTCACGAATAAATACCTTTATCTTCAAGGATCTCTTCTGCAACCAATAGGAAATTATAGTCTCTTGCTGACGAACAAAATTAGGGATTAAATGAATCTCTTACATATAAAGAAATTATAGGATAGCAAAACTTGAAAGGCTGAAGATACCCCAAAGTAACAACCCACAAAAAACAAATTCTAGTATTACATTATGAACTCCTCCCCTTCACAATTAGCCATTGATGGCTTCTTAGATAAGAAATCAACAGCGGAATGAATACAATAATTAAACATATAGAAAAAATTGTCTTACAACATACAGTGGTAGTTGGTATATGTACTGTACGTGTATATGTGTATAAAATCATAGAATCATAAAACATTGAGTTGTAAGGGATCTTGGAGGTCATCTAGTCCAGCCTCCAACCCAAGGCAGGAGTCCTTATTTCTTCTTGGACAAGTGGTTGGCCAATATTTTCTTGAAAACCTTTACTAATATAGCATCCACAACTCTGAGAGCAGTTGTGAAGGCTCTATCTTTCTTCTTAGTTCCAAGTAGTATCTCCCTTTGATGAACTTGTACTCCCACTTCTTGTCCTGCCCTTAGGTCTTTGAAGAACAAATCAACCCTCCTCTTCCCTGTAAGAGCCCTTCAAATATTAGCAGAGTGTTATTTGTAAGCCTTCTCTTTCTTAGCTAAGCATACTCCATTCCTGTATCCATTGCAGGGGTGGCTTCCTACCGACGTTGGTACTGATTCACTTTGTGCATGCCTGATGCGCACTGCATGCACATGCACAGTTCACTGTAAATTGTTCTGCACATGTGCAAAGAACATGAAAAACTACTAAAAATCATGCCAGCAATGGCAACGGAGACCAGGGAATCAGTTCAGGGGCGTGGCCAGCCTGGGTCGCTGCCAGTTCTCCAACCCAGGCCAAATTACCACTGCCAGTTCGCCCGAACAATGCGAACCAGTAGAAACCCACCTCTGATCCATTGTATAGTTTAGCCTCCAGACCACTTATCATCTTTGTTGCTCTTCTCTGAACTCTTTCTATGGCCTCTTTTTTGTATCATGGTGACCAGAACTAGACATAGTATTCCAAGTGTGTCCTCACCAGTGCATAATGTTGTATGTATGTATGTATGTATGTATGTATGTATGTCTTTAATTTTTTCGTGTTTATGTAGTGTATTTTGGAAGTGGTGGCCCTTTGAGAGCTTCATGCAATGAAATTTCATTTTAATGTATGCCAATTAGTGTACATTCAAAGTGACAATAATTATTCTAAGTTTTCTATTTACATATATAGTAGAAGATTGAAATAAAAAAGTTTTTGTGCTCACTGCTACGGATCTCTCTCTCAAACACCAACTATTAGAGACCATCCTATTTCTAACCCTGTGTCAGCATTCAAAGTATCATGCAGAATTAAATCAGAGTCCAAGGCAAAATGATCCTTAAAGTTCCAATTTAATAAGTCAGACATCTTAGCACATCTGTGGAATCCCAATTCTGGAAGTTACCTAGGATTCCCACCCAGTTGAAAGTTCATGATTGTCCCCACACCCACAAATCCATCACATGGTTCAATCTTCTTCTTCCACACTGGCATCTCCACCCAGCTGATTCTGGTCAGGTGCAGAGGTGCGGAGACAAAAGATCACCTTGGGCTTCTAGAAAAAAATGACAACAACACATTCCACAATTCTACTCTTTTCTATTCCCCCCTCCCAACTACTACACTAATGAAACAGCATAATGAAATAAGAGAGAGTGTGGCAGGCCAAAGATCCTAAAAGGGATATAACTGTAGGCCTGACACCCTGTAAAGTTGTGAAGGTTAAGTTCTTTCCCACATATTAGATGGAAATTTATTAAAACGGTCCATTATATAAAAACCATTAATGTTCAAAAACCACAGTGTCAAGTCAAAAGTCAGTCCCAACTCTCCTATAATGATTTGAAGCTGATCCTGAAACATGTTCAACATGTATAAATGTATATGGTTTTTAAATATTAAAACTCCTATGCATAATGTGGTTCATCCAGCTTTATTGGCTAATGTTTTATAGCAGTGGTCTATTATGCTGGCTGTGGCTGAAAATATAATATAACTGGATTTTTTTCCTATACCCCCCAAAGACATTTTGAAAATGAGGTACAATATCTCACTTGCTTTACCATACTATGCAAAATAGTATGAAAACTCAGAACAATGCTTTAATATGATTTGGGAGCAGTAGTTTGGACCTCATGTGATCACAGCACCTCTCTGCTGTAGCCCTATTTTTGTAGGATAGATAGAGTTTTAGGATAGATGGAGCCCTAGGGGTTCTAGTCAGGGGAAGGGAGGGCTTCACATATCATTAGAACTGCTGCAGAACTTGTGCAAACACAATAACTATGTATTAATCCTTATCGTATTTTTGAAGTATAAGACGCACCTTTCCCCCCACAAAAAGAGGGTGAAAATCTGAGTGCATCTTATACACTGAATACAGCATTTTTGGCCTTCTGAAACCCCGCCCCCTTTGCAAAAATGAACGTGCAGAGGGTTTGGGAGGCTTGCAAAGTGCTCCTGGGGACTGGGGAAGGCAAAAATGAGCAAAAAGTAGCTGTTTTCTGTTCATTTTGTGGGGGGCAGCTCCCAGGAGCACTTTGCAAGCCTCCCAAACCCTATGCACATCCATTATTATTTTTTGCAAAAAATGAGGCGTGCACAGGATTTGGGAGGCCTGCAGAGTGCAAAAACTTTTTTAAAAAATTTACCTCTTCAAATTCATGGTGTGTCTTATACTCCAGTGTGTCATATAGTCTGAAAAATACAGTAATTCAGCCTTAATTTCTTCAGTGTTCTGCACTTTAATGAAAGTGTGTGTGTGTGACAAGTGTCGTCGGCATCTTCATATCTGGTCACATGGGCGGCAAGCCACTCCCATCCAGTCACATGGGCAGCAAGCCACTCCCACAAAGGAGGCCACACCCACTGATTAGGTTCGAACAATTTTTGAAACCCACCACTGGTCCTTGCATAGGTGATTTGCATTATCCATAACAAGCTTGTCATTTTTTTTCCACGTATGGAATTTGTGCATCCAACCTTTGTGAACAAACCCTTGCTACTTGCAAAGACTTGCCAGCTTTTACAGTGTTTCTAATTTTGTTTCCATTGGAAGGGACACTTTAAAAAAATGAAAGATAAAATGTCACTGACAGCTAGTAAGAACAGATTGCCACATATTGTACACCCAATCTATTGCCATTATTATTTTTTCCCAGGAAATGCAATAATTAATGCAAAAGTATGTGGACTCTACAGTGCATCCTGTTGATTGTATACATTTAGTCTGATTTTTTTCCATCACAGAGTTAAAGATGGTGTAGAGTGTATGCTGTTTACTAATGTTTTTCTTTCCCAGCATGACTGAATATGGTTTCATCATTACAGGCTTGCTATGTACCTTCCGATGATATCTTAGTCTATGATGGCAGATTGTTTTACCTCATAATTACCTCATTCACTCTGCCAGTTAAGGCAAGTCCTTCTTCCTCTATCCAAAACAAATTGAGTTTGAAATTTAGATTCAAAAGTTCCTTAATCCACTATAGAAGTTTCCTTTAAAGTGGTTTGTTTAAACCAGAAGGCAAGGAATTCTTTGGCATCGATTTTATTGACAATTTCAGTAACAGAGGTTACAGGCAAAGATATGTTTATTTTTCTCTAAAAACACGTGCAAATTAAATTCTTCATTTAATTGGTTATATTACAATTATAACTAATCAACTTTAATTTAATAGGTCATTACTGTCGTACATTGATAGAATCATCTTTAATGCCTAGATCCAGTTAATACTTATTGGAGGATACTATTAGGGACCATATTAAATATGGTCATCTCCTTAAACTATTAAAGCTTTTATTCTATACAATGACCCTTTGCATATTCCTTTAATGCAATATTTTTCCTAGCTACTGCCTTTATATAAACTCTGCTAGCTTCTGCAGAGTCTACAGAACAATTTGCTAATTGCTTATTAAAATTCTTCTATAAATTGGGGTTTCATTAAAGACCTTCCAGATCCTTCACCTCCTAGGATGCCCAATCAAAAAAACTGAAAGTCTCATAAAATCTGCAGCAGCCATAATGTGAACCAAAGGACATAAACATATACAAAATAGGGAGAACAACTGGCATTGGTAGCATTTAAATTGGCTTTCTGATTCCCCTTTCTCTCTGATATCTCTCAAAAGATATTAATTCCCTGAACAATAAACAAGTATCTTGCATTAATGTATAACAGAGTATCATATGATACAAATGCCTGCTGGAATGATGCTTCACATGTACAGTCTTACATACAGGAAGCCAACAGGTGAATCAGAATCTTCATTCCACAAACTCCATGCTCACCATGCTGCTCATTAAAATGGTCATTTCATTGATTATAGTAGGGATGTTTGGCTAAGTAATATTCATTATCCAGCCCAAGGGCTGCAAGTACGGAATAATAAGAAGTTTCTTCAGTTCTGCTTCTTCAGAACTGAAGAAGTTTCTTGGATAAGAAGCAAAACATTTTCAGAGAAAAAAAGAAAGTAAACAAAGCTGCATTTTGAAAAGCACCTTTGGGACATTAAAAGAGAGGGGGAAAGTTAGATTTTTTTTCTCTATTATTTGATGCTTTCTAGTGTTTGTTCCAATTCTGTCAGTCCTAATAAGGTGACACTGGGTAAATCAAAACTAATTAAGTGTGATGGGCAACATTCAGGCTAGGAACTGAAAGCAAAAAAAAAAGTTACATTGTTTGTTTAACCTGCTCCAATCCTAAATAAATCCCAAGGGTGTACAATGAATACTAATAGGGGGGGGGGGGAGGAGGAGGAGGAAGGAGGAGGAGGAGGAGGCAGAGGAGAAGCTTTACAAAAATATTTCTCAATTTGGGAACAGGAGAGAAATGTGAGAAAGAGACTTAGAATGACCTCACTTTAATTATACTAAGTACAAGCTGATTGAGATAATTGCTTTCATACGCTTTCAGGAATCGGTTTCATTAGTCTACTATCAACAAAGAAGTACAAGTGGTTCTTGTTTGCTGAGTTTGCCAGCCTTGACGAACTTGGCAATCACAATACTGCCCCTCCATCAGACACAGAGAGAAAACCACCACAATCAACCACAACCATGCTTATTAGTTATGAAATAAAACTGGTTTCTGTTGTCACTAGAATGTCAGAAAAGTTTTCAATAACTGGATAACTTCTATCATGCAGAACCAAAACAGGATTCCACCATGAGCCCTCAATGTTACATGTTTACTTAGGTTTCCTGGTTCTTAAATGACCCTTTCTTCTCAGAAAACCTTGCTTGAAGCTTTGCAATAAAACTCTCAAGTAAGAAAGTACGCCAGTGCTTGGTAAACCCTTTAAAAGTCTTAACTATAGTTAACTAGTCAATAACCCAGTGTTGCCTGGGTATTTATTTATAGGAGGGAAATGTCCAAATCAAATGTAATTTGTGGAATATCATGAAGACTTTTCCATAGCAATTCCACTGCGCTGTACCATTTGAAGCCATTTTAAGGCACAACAGGCTGTATCTTAAGAGAACACCCCCCCCCCCCAGGGGTGTTAGGGGTGTTTTACCCCCACAGTATTTTTCTAGAGAGGAAGTAATCTGTGTACCAAGTTTGTACTAACACACACACACACACACACACACACACACACACACACACACACACAATCTTATTGGTTTATAATTAATGGTCCAACTATCATCTGAGTGGCAGGTAGACTGCTACACAAAGAATTCATTTTTCTACTACAATTATTTATTTAAGTGACTCAAAGCTTTTCCTGCCATCAGGAAGTACACCAACATTCATTGGACAGCAAGAGGGAAAAGCATTTTTAATTCATTGTCAGTTTGTTCTTTAAATTGATAGCTAGACTTTATCAAAGTTGACTATTCCTGATATTTTATGCAGTGCATCCCTGTAGGATTTTAATTAGGGGTATTAAGGTACCTCCTGTTGCAGATGAAATAGCTGATATTAATGTTATCCTGGCATGATTTCAATAAAAAGATATTGTGCCAGGTAAAGGAAAATATTTTTTGATAGAAGATTTTTCTATTAGTATTGGCAAACAATAGAGTGAATTAAGCTTTAAAAATAGCTGCAACAAAATGCCAGAAGATGATTTCACATGTATGATGATTTACAAACATATATGTTTGTGTGTGTGTGTGTGCGTGCTTGTGTGTATACACACATATGAACTTTCCATTACCCTGTAGGAAGTTAGCACCCACCCCTCTCCTAGAAAAATGGGATATTTTAAGAAATATTAAAAGGGCAGAATATTTCCCCTAAAAGGGAGGCAGAAACTAACACCCCCACACACACACACACACACCTTTGTCAATGGGCCATTAAAGCCTGAGCCAGTCTATTCTACATAACAAAGATCTACCTCCTTCAGACAGAGCCATAATAGGAATCCCAAAGCCCTTTCATTACATCATTACTTAGCGTCAACCAAACTTGGGACTCAGGAAAGCCTATAGAATTGCCCATGCATGGTCCCATGGGTGTCTGACAACCAATCAGAATACAAGCTCATATTCAAAAGACCAGAGAGATGATAAAACTCAGGCACTCTCAGCATTTCTTCCCTTTTTTTCTTCACCCAACATCTTCAAGGCATGTGATCCTGTCCACCATTAAATCCATCTTTCCAAACAGCCACCATGTTTCCAGTGTCTTTCTCCCCACTTGGAACTGAAAATGTCCAGAAGGACATTTCTTCCAACAATCCATAGTTGTATTTCAATAGCTTGGCTATTTTAAGATCCGTGGCCTTCAACTCCCAGAATTTCCCAGTCAGCCTGCTAGCGAGGGAATTCTGGGAGCTGAAGCCCAGACTTCTTAAAATGACAAAGTGGGAAAACACTGATCTATAGTATCCCAGTATTGGATTATGTTACCTATTAATGATAAAAAAGCACTTTGAATTAGAAAGTTCATATCTAAGTATTTTCAGTCTTACCTGGGGAGTTCAGAATTAAATCAGGGTGAGAGATGAGTGTTCAGGATTAAGAGGCCTTAAAATGGCTAGAAAGCAAAATGTGCAGGCATTGATATCATAGTTTCCATAGCAATCAGCTGGGAGATGACAACTCCTTTCTAATAAAACTTAAAATACATTTCTAAAACAGCAGGGTAAATTAAATAATTAAATCCACCTGGAAATTACTATGAGAAGGAGAATTTTAATAATCTTCTCCAAATATTCTCTTCCCACAAAAGAGGGGAGAAAGGAGTGAGATTAAGGACAGAAAGTCACTTTAACCCTAAACTGAATTTTGCCTGTGTAAAATAAGCTTCTACCTAATTTTATCATTGGCTTCCTAAACATTACATTTGGAATGGTCATAATAATAATAGTATCAACCCAAAGACATTAAATATGCATTAAATATACATAACATAGCTCTCCTGATGTGTCAAGTTTGGAGGTTAAAAAAATTATACTTAATGAAAACTTTCTGCATTTCGCACAGGCAGAGAAAGCTAGTTTGGCTATTTGCTTGAATTATCATATTATCAAACAAGAAGTGGAGGCACTGAATTTGAGACAAACAGAATTTAAATTGGCAAATTGAATCAGCTATGAGTGATTGGCTGTTTGGAATACAGGCAGGAGTGGGATTCAGCTGGTTTGCACCAGTTTGGCTGACCCCTCCCACTCCTTTCCCAGAAGTCTCTATGCAGCTCTATGCAGGTAAGTGCAGGGCCCATGTGGAAGCTCTGGGAGGGTGAAAAACTGTTTTCAGCCTCTGGAGGCCTTCCGGAGCCCCAGGGAGGCCGTTTTTGCCTTCCTGGAGACTCAAGGAATGCCTCCAAAGCCTGGGGAGGGCAAAAACGTACCCCTTGCCATGGTGCAGGAGGCCAAATAGGCCACACCAGGGGTGGGTTTCAACCGGTTCGCAGCGGTCCCCGCGAACTGGTTGGTCAGCGAACCCGGAAGTAAGTAACTTCCGGGAACGGCGAAGGGTCCACTGGCCCGCCCGCGTTCCTTACCCGGTTTTGACGAGTTCTGCGCTTCCACGCATGCGCAGGACGCATACAGTGCCTGTGCGATCCTCCAGGAGCAGCTGGAGCATCGCACAGACGCTAGTACGCATGCGTGCACTGCGCGCGTGCATGAGGACGCCACCGGCCCCATTCCAACCAAACCGGTTGGAACAGAGCGAGAAACCCACCCCTGGGCCACACCCATCATGGCCACGCCCACCCAGCAACCAGGCAGAGAACCAGTTGCTAACATTTTTCAATCCCACCCCTGAATAGAAGGGCATTCCAAGTTATGGTTGGCTTCCCTCTCATTCACCCCCACTGTCCAAGAGTCCTCATATTTAGCAACTTGAAAATAGATCCAAGAACAAATGCCTTTTAAATATCTGCACAAATTTCTACGTGGGCATAGAAATTTGACAAATGGTTGTTGTTTTTTCAAATTCTCCAATTATTTCTCAAATCTTCTTTGAGATTACTTCTTTTGAAAAGTATACCCAGTAATATATCCATGGAGGTAATGAAGTTACCTCAGGATTTCTTCTCAGGATTTAATTGAACTATGGGAAGCTGAGGAAATTACAAACCTTGGTATAATGAATTGTAGAGTAAAATATGGGACATTTATACCGCTACACTTTATATTTAGTTATGAAGCGACCCTGCAGTTTGTCACTTCATAACTAAATGCAAAAAAATCTTAAATTCCACCAATGAGAATTCATCTGAAATTCTCTTTCCTTCTGAAGATTCTCTTCAGATAGAGAAATGTCCTACATTTTTACTAGTTCTCAGTTTGGTAGTATGTATGATCTCCCCCAGTAATCTGATGGTGCGAAAACATTTAAAAGGTTCAGATGTACTCTTCAGATTTTTTCAAGGCTGAGCAAAGTTGCTTGGATGGGGTTCCAACTTTGCACTTGTGTTAGCTGTAATCAATAAATATGACGGTCATCTATTTCTATTTGGGAAAAAAATATTTATCTTTTTATAAGTCTACCATTCTCTCTCTCTCTATTTTCTGCACTCAGGCAATGTTTACCACTGCTAGAAAAATAGAGGCCATCGTATTTTAAATTGTGTCAAGTACCATTTTTAACTCAATTATTCTGTTACTGCAAGCCAAATTTGAATTTCTTAAAATTCTGCACATATCTTGAAGTACACACAAATACAATTTGTCTGACCTTTATTGAATTTTTAAAGATGATATAAGAAAGCCATGGATCCAGGTTTCTAAAAAGTCCATTATATAAATTGACAAGTAACAATATTTCAGTTATCTTCGCTGATTTAATAAAATGTGTTTTCTAAATGTAAGAAGCTCTGTAGAACATAAAAGGCAGAATACTTAAGGACATTTATTAAGTCAGGCACTCTGAAAATGTCATAGAACTGGTTAGAATGTGGTATTTTAAAGAGTTCGGCCTATTAAATATTCATATCCCAAATCAACTATACCTTGCTTATACTGAATTATACCATAAAAAGTCAAAATCTTAAGCAAACTTACTGAAAGTAAGTTCCAATGAATTAATTCAATAAGCCTCCATCCCACTGTATCTTCAGTATGCAACTACTAATATAAAATGAATTTTCAAAAACAAACATTAAGCAAATATTTAGACCTACTGTTGATATTTAAAAAACTAAGAAGGAAACAAAAAGATTGGACTACATCTTCTCCAGCAGCCAACACCCAAATAAGCAGAGATTACTATCAGACAAACAATAAAGCAGAAAACAATACCTTAATTAAGAAACTACCAAGGAGAAAACTATATCTCTGCCAAGACTGGCAAGGCAACCAATTGTATGTAAACAGGAACCAAAACTCAGTCACTAGCACTGACTCTGATGTTACCTAATCAAGTAATGAAATATCTGCAAGCAAACAATAAAATCCAGAGAACACCAAGAACTCCGCAGTTCAACAATGAGTTACATATATTCTCATCTCTGGCTAATGTTAATACTTTAGAGGCCAAAAATATTTATGGAAGAAGTTATGGAGACTTAATGCATTTAGTAAGTATTGGTACATACATCCATATGTTCAATTTAGGTACTTCAAAAAATGTTTAGGTATGTTTTCAGTGTTCACCAAACTCAATTAAAATCCTCATATTTACATATGCATTTTGGGTTACAGTGGAAACATAAATAAATCCATTATGGACTGAAAGAATCTCCAGGTTTTATATTCAAGGTATATACAAGTGTTTAGATTGGGACTGTCCTGACAGCCTCAAACAGTGAGGTGGGCAGCATGTACATTTAAACATAAATTAATAAAGTCCAGCAGTTGCCAACTCGAAAACAGATCGAGCCTGTGGCAGCCATCTTCCGTTTCTTAAGTTGCCACACAGTTCAGGGAACAGGGAAAGGAGTGGAATGTGAACTAGTCCAAACAATTTACTATCTTGTGGGAATCAAGGTTGCTCCCAATAGGTGCTGGTCCAAGTCTGAGACTGGTTGCCAAGGAGACACCAGAGCATCTAATTGGACAATGTGACTTGTGATGCTAGGGGAGGGATAATCTCTAATGTTTAATTGTACATAACCAAACAAAAGTGTATTTTCTGGGCAGTTCACACCCCTTGCTTGCTGGATCTCATAAAGCAAAGCCCAATTAATTTTGTAATTAACCCTCGTGCCCCATTTTGTCTGGAAGTGTGCAGCAGAAGGCTGAGTGCTGTCATACCTCCTAGCCGCACCCATCATGGCAACGCCCACCCAGCCACATGCACCCAGCTGGTCATTAGGGCAGAGAACCGATTGCTAAATCATTTGAATCCCACCACTGTTTTCTCTCTATCAAGATCTATCACTTAAGTGAAGCTCCAGAATCCTTTTTTCTCTTGCTGTCCCAAATTAATTAATTCATTCTTCTCCTCCTCCTTCTTCCTGACTGTCCTTCACTTCCCCCAAAAAATGTGTCTGTCCAGTGCTCTCTGTTTAAAGGAGGTGTTCTGACTCATCGCCTAGTCCAAAAATTGGTTCCCCAGATGCTTCCCTTCCCGATTGCCTTACAAATGATTGCCTTGAATTAGCTATACCTTTCCTCTTGCATTCAGTGGGATCAGCACTGATGAGATCTGAAATCCAATCAACTTTCAATAAGATAGGTACATGTAAAATGCTTCCTGTAGCATTAAACCTGAGCAAAAGAAATGTCACATTTGCAAGTAGGGAAGGATGCAAGGAAAGAAATATGGCATAACTCAGACTATCCTTGCATCTCCAATATCTGCCTAGGACTTCTGTCCTGTGAAATTCCCGATTTCAGAGGTTGTAGTCTCTCAGAACAAGTTGAAGAGGAGATGGTTTTTGACCAAATTGGACAATTCATTATGTTAGCTATGAAGCCCAGCTACTTTTGCAATATCTTTTCTTTCCTTCTTTTTTAAATATAACACACTATAGCCCCCTGATTGTCTATCCTGTTAACAGAACAACATCTTACAAGGGCATTTTTCCATTTTTTTAAGGTCAAAGGGCTTTGTCAAGGGGCCTACTTCTCTGGTCAACTTTCTGTCCTCTTTCTTCTCCCCATGTGGAGACAGAAATGGGATATTTGCCGCACACCTGGTAATTGTCTTCGTTCTTACTTCTGTTTGAAATGCAGAGAAAGACAATGACAGTACAAATGAGCCAATAAGTGTTCTCCTTGCAAGCTGAAAATGGGAAAGAAAGAAAAGAAGAAAGTAGAAAGAAAGAGAAAGAAAGAAAGAGAGGGAAAGAAAGAAAAAGAGAACAAAAGAAAGAGAAAGAAAGAAAGGGAAAGAAAGAAAGAGGAAGAGAAAGAAAAAGGGAGGGAGGGAAGCAGTGGTGGGTTGCAGGCAGTATGTCGCAGTACGGGCGTACTGGAGCCTGCTCGGAGCACTCAGAGCACCAGAGGGCCCACCTGCTCACCTGAGCTCCTTACCTTGCATTTCTTGGGATAAAACCAGACGTTGAAATCATCTCTGATCTAATTTTCCAAGTCAATTGATGTATACTATATTTTCGCAAGTATATTTAGCCCATGTTCTCATAAAAGAATACGGTAAAGAAAAATTGTAACATGCACTGACATGGTGCATTTATTGACAGCATGCAGTGTGGATGAATCCTGAAATTTGGCTAATATTTGAGTATTTGAGTATTTTATTAAATTTATATGCCGCCCTTTTCCCTGGGGGGACTCAGGGCGGCTCACAACTCAAGAGGGGAGGGGGGAAAAACAAACTTTAGACATATAGAACAATACAAATTTAAAAAAAATAAAAAAAATAAAGGTAACACTGACAGTTAGCAGTGTGATGGTTCATTTCTAAGCTCCTCTCTTTCACCCATCTAGCCAGATGATGGTATGTAGTAGTTTTAGTTTGGGTTTTAACCTATTTTTCCCTCTTTTCCCCCTTCCTTGTATTTCACACTGAAATTTTAAACTTTTGGGAGCAATAAAAATCACACCAATGTGGGCTTTTACTGCATGTTATTGATTTAAATGTCACACCAGAATAAAAAAAATATAGCACATTTCAAACAGAAAGCGCTCTGATGTTTTCAAAATGTCAAAGGTTCACTTTTTTTGTATGTTTCCTCCGAAAGATGCAAGAATAAATATTTTATTGACCAAGGAGTATATTATATTTTGTATCTATTAATCATTGTTTTCCTTTGTGGGAAACCCCCCCCCCCGAAGAATGAAATATTTTAGGAAATATTAAAAAGGCAGGATAGAATATATCCCCAAAATGAAAAAACATTCTTAAAGATGGAAGAAACCAGCCCAAGTTTCCCTGCCCCAAGCAGAAACTGAGGAGGCCAGCTTTTTAAAATGCAGATTTGGTAATCCATTCAGAAAGACTGGGTCAAGACAACAGATAAGCAACAAACAAAAGATTGACAAAATTAGAATTTTGCATTTCTTCTCTTGCCTATAGATCAGTGGTGGGATTCAGCCAGTTCGCATCTATTCAGGAGAACCGGATGTTAACTTTCTAAGCAGTTTGGAGAACCAATTGTTGGAGGAAATCTCCTTTTCTTTTTTCCACTTTACAGGGCTAATCCTGTAAGAAAGGCAGGAAGGAAACATTCTGGTGTTGTTTCTAGCCTCATCTTTATTGCTCTGTTTACAGAAACTGCCTCTCCGGTTAACCTTTATTACATTGGAACAGCTAAGGTGAAGAGTGAGTGACATTGAGTTGGCGACACCCACCCAGTCACATGACCACCAATCATCGCCTATCCAGCTGGTCATTAGGACAGAGAACCGGTTGTTAAATTATTTGAATCCCACCCTGCATGACCCCCATAAGAATCCAGAAGGTATAAACCCCACCCACTCTCAACTATATTTTGTCAGCTTCTCAGAATCATATGTGGTTGGTGGTTCTGCTTCATGAATAAAGGGAACCTTTCTGAACCAGATGGATATTTCTTCCAACGCCTTTATTCCCTTAAATTCACATTGTGGTTGTTTCTCAGATGTTTTAAAAGCTAACTACACCAGGCATTACAAATATTTTGGGACAGTGTCATAGCACAGTCTCAAAAATGCAAATCTGCCTTTGGCCCCAAAAGCCTAAAAAAAAAAAAAAGACTTGGAGCTTCTGGTGAGAAATTCTCTGACATTCTGACATTCTCTGAAGGTGCAGAGGGACACCACAAATCAAAATGCTGGTTGGAAGGTGGGTTCAGGCTAGCTCAACCTCCCTGGATAACAGGAAGAGTCTGAGAAAAACAAGGTGTGCTCCAGACAGCAGTTCCTCATGATCCCACTGTAACTATGTTGCTGAAAAGGCATTAAGAGTTGTTAATCTAATCTTGGGTAGCTTCTTCTCTGGTAATATTTTACTGCTAACCAGAGCATAAAAAACATTTGCTAGACCAATTCTTGAATACAGCTCATCTGTCTGGAACCTACATTGCATATTGGACATTAATACAATTGAGCGAGTCCAGAGATATTTCACAAGAGTCCTCCACTCCTCTGCTCGCAACAGAATATCTTATGCCACCAGACTTGAAATTTTGGTCTTAGACAACTTAGAACTATGCCGCCTTCAGTCTGACCTAAGCGTAGTACATAAAATTATCTGCTACAATGTCCTACCTGTCAATGACTACTTCAGCTTCAACCACAACAATACATGAGCACACAATAGATACAAACTTAAGGTAAACCACTCCAAACTCGATTGCAGAAAATACGACTTCAGCAACAGAGTGGTCAATGCCTGGAATGCACTACCTGATTCTGTGGTTTCATCCCGAAACCCCCAAAACTTTAACCTTAGACTGTCTACTGCTGAACTCACCCCATTACTAAGAGGTCTGTAAGGGGCGTGCATAAGCACACCAATGTGCCTACCGTCCCTGTACTAATGTTCCCTTTTATTCGTATCCATTTCGTGTATTTATAATCATGTTTATACTTATATCTGTCATCTAATACATGTTTAACTAAATAAATAAACAAACAAACAAGCAAACTGCAAGCTGAGTAAACTTAAAACAATAAAAGTTGAAAATAACCATTTCCCCCCATTTTTCTACTTTTATTTGTATCATTTTTATTTTTATGAAAGTGCCTTGGGATAAATATGCACTAAACCAGTTAGAAGACCATTTCTGTCTAGGAATGCTTGTTATTTATTCCTAAACAGTGTATTTAATTGGCGGAATCTACATAACAAACGATAAGGTAAAGAATCTGACTGTGATGTTTAGTTGCCATGGAGATTTGATGCATGCTGTAACTGAAACTATTGAGAAGTGCTAAAACAAAACTAAAAAGCACAGATAACAAAGGAGAAAAAAGGCTTGTCTTTTTATTTTGCCTGTTTGAGATATCCTTACTTTCTTTATTACTATTATAAAAAGATGTCCTTTAGAACAAGGGTAAAAAAGGAGCTCACTAGAGCAATCTAAAGAAAATTGTTACACAAGATATACTTCAGATATTATTTGAAATAAAATGGATGCTTTTTTAAAAAAAAAGAATGGATGAAAGTTGAAAGATGAGATTAGAGAAGATGTTAAAAAGATGGAATGTCCTACAAAGCAAATATTTGGAATTTCAGAGAGTGAGACAGTTTCAAGGCAGAAAGTTGGAGAAAGAACTGGATAATCTGGTCTAATCTAATATAGTTGTTCTGAATGACATCCATTTTAGAATTTTATGTAAGATAAAAGAATAAACTTCCTTGGTTGAAAAATTAGAAAAAGATCCAATTTCAATGGTATAAATAGAAAGGTGTGATTTGGGATAGTTTACAAATATTTTAAAGCAAGACATTGCTAATTCTGTTTTTATCTGCCTATATTGTAATCTAACTCTTTTTTGTGGAGAAAGTGTAGAAAGTCAGCATCCACCCTCCTAGAGGAATGAAATATTTGAGGAATATTTTTAAAAAGGCAGAATATTATATTTCACAAAATAAGGAATGGAGATACATGCTCTTAGAGACAGAAAGCAGCTCCCACCTTTCTTAATAGCCCTCAGCAGATGTCAGCACTTAAGAGATAAAGAGCTTATTGAAAGAAGCCAAGTATCTAGATAGCTCTAATCATGGGCAAAGCAAATACTGCAGGCAGAAATCCATTCAAGACAGTATATTTTGAAATTCCCTGCAGCAAAGTCTGAACAAAGGCAGAGTGATGGGATTAGCCGACACATACTTCCCAGCGGCCAATAAGATCCCATAGACTGGGCCTCCTTCAGATGCCGTTGGCCAAACAATGTCGGCTGGTGGGCCCTCGTATGAGAGCCTTCTCGGTGGCTGCTCTGACTATTTGGAACCTGCTCCCCCTGGAAATCCGGACCATACCCACTCTGATGGCCTTCAGGAAAGCCGTAAAAACTTGGCTGTTCTGGCAGGCTTGGGGCTGTTGACCTCACTGTTGAGGTCCGGCCCTGACTAATATATGAGGGGTGTCTGTGGTTTTAAATTGTTTTGTCGTTATGTGTTTTTTATATTTCTTGTAAGCTGCCCGGAGTCCTTTGGGATTGGGCGGCATATAAAAACTCCAAATAAATAAATAAATAAATAAATAAATAAATAAATAAATAAATAAATAAATAAATAAATAAATATAATAAACCTAAGAGCCAAAACAGGACAAAAGCCATTAAGCCACAATAAGAATTGCCCAACACCCTTTCAGAACAAAACCCTTCATTGCATCACCCTCAACAACATTAACCAAAATTAGCTCAGACAAATACCTAGCATTTGTATTTTGCCTATAGAGCCAGTTATGACCCCTACATAACCCTTACATGGCTGTGTGGGAATCTGACAACATCCAATAGAATACATGTTCTTGCATAGGAACAGGAGCTCAACTGCGAAACCAAAGAGAAGGTACAAAAAACCTCACTCTCAACTCCATGTGGTCAGCTGCCCAGACCCCAAGTGATTAAACTTTCTTTCCAATCAGCCTCCATGTTCTCCTGGCTTGGAATTGAACAAGAAGGATATTTCTTCACACAAAAGGAAAGTGTTCAAGACCAGACAAAGAAAACGAATGATTCTGTAGAGTTCTCTAAATTACATCAACAGAAAAGCAGCAAACAACCCTCTCCTAAAAAGACATTTCAAACGTAAGAAAAGAATAGGAGCATAATTGTCAGTTGACACAAAAATTGGGGTGATGGCAAATTATTCCTAGCACATTTTTTCCAGAAAGAGTATGTTCTAACTTGTCTCTTTAAGTGATTGCTAGAGGAAGGAGTATGATAAGAATGGTGTGCTGAATTTAAGGAGTGCCAGTCAATTTGATCAAAGCTTTTTTATTGACTTTTCCTATAATCTTGGAATAGCCAGTAAATATTAGTCCTTCATGAAAGTTTATGCTGATCAGTGTAATCTTTTAATGCTTCCATTTCCTACACATAACGGGCAGGAACATCTTATCCATCAATTAATGCATTAGTGAATCTGACTTGGTTAAGAATACTGATAAGCTAATTCATTCTTTTTCAAATGTATTTCCACGTACATATTAGTGTCAAATTGATTGCCTAACTCAGTCATGTTCCATTTATTATGATAGTTTGACAATCTTGACTCTTTTAGCAATTACATGGGCAGGAGCTTGCAGTGTCTTGGCAATATTTTTCAACGGTGGTTTGCAGTTGCCTTGTTTCTATATCTGAGTCAGAATGACAAAGTAAAAATATTTACTCAAACCCTGGACAGCAGTTCTTTATTCTCCTACCATGGGCTAGGAGATATAGAAGCATAGCCAGTCGTACAAACAGGCTGACGAACAGCTGGGTTTTTGGCTGTTTTATGGGCCGTTTTTGGGCTATTTTTCAGTTGTTTTGGGCTGTTTTTGGCTGTTTTCAGGCTATTTTTCCGTTGGTTTTGGCTGTTTTGGGGACCATTTTCAGGCTATTTTTCAGTTGGTTTTGGCTGTTTTTTGGGCCATTTTCAGGCTATTTTTCAGTTGTTTTGGGGGCTGTTTTCAGGCTATTTTTCAGTTGGTTTTGGCTGTTTGGGGGGCCATTTTCAGGCTATTTTTCAGTTGTTTTGGGCCGTTTGGGGGGACATTTTCAGGCTATTTTTCAGTTGTTTTTGGCTGTTTTTGGGGCCATTTTCAGGCTATTTTTCAGTTGTTTTGGCTGTTTTGGGGGCTGTTTTTAGGCTATTTTTCAGTTGGTTTTGGCTGTTTTTGGGGACGTTTTCGGGCTATTTTTCAGTTGTTTTGGCTGTTTTTGGCTGCTCAGGCTATTTTTCAGTAGTTTTTGGCTGTTTTTGGCTGTTTTCAGGCTATTTTTCAGTTGGTTTTGGCTGTTTTGGGGGACATTTTCAGGCTATTTTTCAGTTGGTTTTGGCTGTTTGGGGGAACGTTTTCAGGCTATTTTTTAGGCTATTTTTCAGTTGGTTTTGGCTGTTTTTGGGACGTTTTCAGGCTATTTTTCAGTTGTTTTGGCTATTTTTGTCTGTTCTCAGGCTATTTTTCAGTAGTTTTTGGCTGTTTTCAGGCTATTTTTCAGTTGGTTTTGGCTGTTTTTTGGGCCATTTTCAGGCTATTTTTCAGTTGTTTTGAGCTGTTTTTGGCTGTTTTCAGGCTATTTTTCAGTTGATTTTGGCTGTTTTTGGACCGTTTTCAGGCTATTTTTCAGGCTATTTTCAGGCTGGTTTTTGGGCTGTTTTCAGGCTATTTTTAGGTCTTTTTTGGCTGTTTTTGGCCATTTGGGGGGCTGTTTTTCAGGCCATTTTCCAGCGCTCCAACCAGAAACCAGAAGAGCAGATGGCGACAACATGCGTGCCCACAGAAAGGGCTGTGCATGCCACCTATGGCATGCATGCCATAGGTTCACGATAACGGGTATATAGGGTATAGAGGATTGTGTGTTGTTAGTATGATTTATTGGGTTAGGAATTTTCTTTCTTTCACTGTGATATGTATTTATGGGTGCGGGGTGCACTAAGGCAGGGTCAGCCAATCTCATTGTACATATGTTGTGCACTGACATTAAAGGTTGGATTGAAAAGGATTTTCCTTACCTGCAGAAGGAATTATGATAGTGATTACCCATAATTAGATCTGTTTTCTCTACCTCAGTGGTGGGTTTCAGGCTGTACACCCCGGTACAGCCATACTGGAGCCAGCCTGGAGTACAGGATACTGTTCCGGTATGGTGCTCCGGAGGACCCGCCCGCCCGCCTGAGCTCCTTACTTGTCTTTTAAGTCTTCTGCACTTTTGCACATGCGCACAGCATGTACAGCGCCTGTGCAATGCTCCACTGAGCAGCTGGAGCATCGTAGAGGTTCGTGGAAGGGCTGATGCATGCACGCATGCTGCGAGCATCCATGTGGACGCTGCCGGGCCCGTTCCAACCATACCGGTTGGAACAGGATCTGGAACCCACCACTGTTCTACCTTCACCTGAAATTTGGATATGATTCCAGGAACCTTTCCCCATTTGCTGCTGAAAATTGCTAGCCATCATCAGGCATATACCAGTAAATTTTAGTAGGAAATGATTTGCTGCTGGAATTTGTCCATGAAATCTTTCAGAATTGTTTCTTAGGAGTAGTCCTAAACTATTAAGGTTGGGTGAGGGGTGGGGGTTGAGAAAGTAGTTATGAAAAATATTCAGAATGATATGAATTTTGATGTTTGTGAGCTTTACACCAGGTTACATTTAAGCACACCTATGTGTCAGACATGGAAGCCATTTTTACTTTGGGCTTTCAGGACTGCCACAATTTCTGCTGTGGGAAAATGGGAGGGGGAATTATATGGAGTATGGGTGTGACATACTCAAAATAACATTCTTTCTCAGAGAATCAAGGACACCTTCTCCTGCACATGGTGTGGCATGACTGGGAGGCATCTCCAGTTGGGATGGTGCCTGATTAGATCATGTGATGGACATGTGGGTGCTGGGCAAGGACTTGAAATTTGAATGGGGAAAACCTGGAAACTTTCAGATTCGGGTTTTCCCAGATGTGCCAATACAACATAGCTAATAAAATGGAACTTTGAGGAAACTCAAGTCTTGGAGTCTTCTTTCATTGGGGGTATTACTTGGAACCCTGACACTATGACTAACACAGCATACCTGGGATGGTTTTTTTTTAATTATGAAGAATTGTCTTGGTGAGGGGGATAAAGAACAAGTGTCCTTTTTATATAGTTTGCACAATTGTAATACAATCAAGCAAGTCCAGAGATACTTCACGAGAAGAGTCCTCCGCTCCTCTGCTCGCAACAGGATACCTTATGTCACCAGACTTGAAATTTTGGACTTAGAACTATTCTGCCTTCGGTCTGACCTAAGCGTAGTACATAAAATTATCTGCTACAATGTCCTACCTGTCAATGACTATTTCAGCTTAAACCGCAACAATATATGAACACACAATAGATACAAACTTAAAGTAAACCGCTCCAAACTCAATTGCAGAAAATATGACTTAAGCAACAGAGTGGTCAATGGCTGGAATGCACTACCTGACTCTATGGTTTCATCCCCAAACCCCCAAAACTTTAACTTTAGACTGTCTACTGCCGAACTCACCCCATTCCTAAGAGGTCTGTAAGGGGCATGCCTAAGCGCACCAACGTGCCTACCGTCCCTGTCCTAATGTTTCTTTTAATTTGTATCCATTTCATGTATCCAAAATCATGTTTATACATCTATATGTTGTCTAATACACGCTTGATGAAATAAATAAATGAAATAAAATAAGTAATTATTTGGGGTAAGATGGTGTCATACATTTGCTTTACAGCAAATTGAGTTGCATCATTGAAGATGGGCCCTTGAGGATAATGCCAGAAGCTTTAATCCAAAGATGTAGGGCTGGGGGGGGGGGGGGGAGAGATTTGGTAACCTGCCAATCTTAGTGTATAAAGGACCTAATAGTTCTATGATGGCTTTATTTATCTGTTTTTTCCCCTCAGCCAGGTGCATAAATACAGATAGCCAGAGAAGAATGTACAATGGGATTTTCTACTGGCTACAGATAAAGCCACCCCATAGTTATTTCAATCCTTGTGGCGTTAATCCACTGAAGGGAGTTGAATTCCAGAGATAGACTGGCAATCTGCTGTATTCCCCACTGGGTTTACCACCACCCAGGTAGTAAAAGACATATCTACCCTAACACACACACACATACACACATACACACACACACACACACACACACACAAACACAAACACAAAAATCACAGATTTTTTTTTCTTTCGGCTAATCATCTCAGCTTGCTCATTCTTAAGTCAGCCAAGGGACTGAGAGAGGAAAATGTATTCTCTATCATTTTTTCCTTCTTTTTTTACCTCATGATAATTCTGAAAGAAGATTCTCCCTCCTAGCCCCCCCCCAAAAAAACCCCAGGCGTTTATTTTATTCACCGCTTCCACGAACAAGCCCACTGCACAAATGGATTGAAACATTTTTGCCATTCAAAGTTAAAGGACGCCTTGATTTCCTGCTGGAAGCCGAACAGAGAAAGATGTCATTAAAGATGCTCTCCAACCAGAAGGAAGGAAGGGATCATAAGGGATCGTTTAATAATACACGCAGTAGGTTTCAATTCTCCATCTCGATTTAAGATGCCAGCGCTTGAACTGACATCTCAGCTGCTGCCTACGCCATTTGCTCTTGGTCTGATAGTGTGATTGTCACTTCTGCCTTCTTTTTCTTCTTTCAGGTATTGGGCTTCTCCAGGGAATGCTATCTTTGTGAGAATGAGGAATATGACACTGCGGGCTGGAACCGGAGTGCTAATGGATCACTGAATGACAGCTGAGCCATCTCTCAACGGCATTGGGTTCACTATCAATGCCAGGAACACAAAGTCTCCATGCTGAAGTGTGCCAATTTAATTTCTGTCACATGTGACCTAAACTGTACACACTGGGCTTCTTTTAAGAGCCTCCTTTGACAAAGTTCAGGCCTTTAATGGAACACTGGAAGTTGTTAATAATAGAATAATTGCACTCGAGTAAGATCTATTTTTAACTGAGGTAATACAAATTTAAAGCAAGTCAAAGGAAGCAGATTGAACAGGCCCCAGATACACAGAAAGATGTTAAATTATATACAAAGATCCAAGTTTTCTGCCCAAGTCAGAAACCTAGATTTTTAAAATAACTATTTTTAAAGGTCTGCTCTAATAAAGCCATTGCAGAAAATACCTCATAGAAATCATCATTCTGATTAATATTAATATAAACTCTGTGGTTAATATTAATATCTTCTCGGATAAAGCACTATTTTATTTTTTATCAGCTATAACCTTTATTGCTTGTTGCTGCTGAATGAATTCTTTAACCAAATACAGTGCAAGCAATGTGCTCACAGAACCACTACTGCAGATCTGCTGGCAATAAAGACTAACTGCACACCCAACATTTTAATTAGTGTTAAATCTCATTTTTAATCTAACCAGAATTAAAAGGAGAAACAGATGAACATTTTATAAGGTCAGTGGCAAGTCTTATAATTCTAATAATAAAAGAAAGCAGGAATAATCGTGCTTCATGATTTATTATAGAATTTTGACAATATACCTGAAGGATTGGCCTCATAATAAACTCTTTCAGCAAAGCATTGCCCTAAGAAAGTTCATAGTTAAGTAATCATAAAACTACAAATTTAGATAATACCACAAAAGCAGTAAAAAGGAATAAGCACAACCAACTTCAACTGTTTTCTTATGATCTTTAGAATAGGGTAGGGTAGGGGTAGGGGTAGGGGTAGGGGTAGGGGTAGGGGTAGGGGTAGGGTGAGGGTTAGGGTTAGGATTAGGGTTAGGGTTAGGGTTAGGGAGGAGAGAATAGGGAATAGGGAATAGGGAATAGGGAATAGGGAATAGGAATAGGGAATAGGGAATAGGGAATAGGGAATAGCATAGCATAGCATAGCATAGCATAGCATAGCATAGCATAGCATAGCATAGCATAGCATGGCATGGCATGGCATGGCATGGCATGGCATGGCATGGCATAGCATAGCATAGCATAGCATAGCATAGCATAGCAAGCCAATGCTGAAGAAATTAACTTTTGCCTTTGGTTATAGTACCACTCCCTCACTCAAAATGGAGTGGTACATAGCAAATGGCCAAATGTTTCTGCATGGAAGAATTGTGTGAAAAATGTCCTGCATTCAGATGTGCTTGAAAAAGAGTTACTAACTCTTTCTGCATCAACTGATGAAAAGATAAGAAGCTATCCTGTTTTCCAATCAACTCTGCAGAGAAATTTTCCATTTAATCATGCTTCTTTTCTCTTCCTGATTTTTTTTTTAATTGAAGTGGCACATCCTCATAACTGCAAGATTCTAAAGACTGTTCATGGAATGATGAGAGGAAAGTTGTGGTAAAACCTGATTAGAATATTTCTTCTCTTTTTTTCTCTACTGTGTGACCATACATTTTACAGTGTAAATATATAAAGCCAACTTGTTATTAGGGACAGATGCTTATGATACATAAGGACAAATAAGAAACAAAAAGGAACCTTTTATCTTTCGGAGTTTTCATGGTGGGGGAATAGGAAAAAAAGATATACTATAGAATTAAAGGATTAGTATGAAGCTTGTTTATTTCATCCTATTCTTTTTAAGGTTCAGACTAACTAGTATCTGTTTATGTACATTATTGTTTATATACAGGTACAGATATTTACTTGTATTGTAGGATGTTACATTACATATTTATTATTTATTAAATTTATTTGTGGCCCATCTAACCACAGGGCGATTCTACATTACATGTTTATAGTTGTTGCCATTGACTTCCTTTAGTCATGTTGTTCTTTCTGCTGATTTGTTGAATTGTTGTTGCAGTAATTTCATGAGCCAGAATTTTGTAACTATTGTTACCTGTTTCAATCTATATCTATATATGTGTCTATGTATCTATGTGTCGATGTAGCAATAGCACTTAGACTTATATACCGAATCACATTGCTTTTACAGCCCCCTCTAAGCAATTTACAGAGTCAGCCTATTGCCCTCAACAAGCTAGGTCCGCATTTTATTCATCTTGGAAGGATGGAAGGCTGAGTCAACCTTGAGCCTGGTGAGATTTGATCTGCCAAAGTGCTGGCAGACGGTGATCAGCAGAAGTAGCCTACAGTATTGCCCTCTAACCACTGCGCCGCCGTGGCTCTTGCATGCACATATACATGTACAGAATACAGATACAGATATGTCCTCAACTTACAACTGGTACCTTAGTGACTGAAATTTCAATAGTCCTTCCTGAGGGTACTTATGACCCAGATTTAAAGTTCCACTGATTGGGCTTGGTCATGTGGCTGCATTTTAGGGGCTCACCAATTGACAGCTTTTTGTAGCATCTGTCAATCATGTGATTGCAGTTTGTGATGGTTTTGTCCAAAAAAACCCAGCATTTACTTTTCAACAAAATGGCAACCATAGTGAACATTGGTACAGTTAACAACTGTGGTGTTCACTTAATTATGACAGTGTTTGCTTAATGAGTATCATGAGTTGCTTAACAAACACTACTAAAAAAAGATCACAAAACTGATCAACCCATTTTGTGACCATCATAAATTACAGTCAACTCAAGAACTACCTGTATGATTTGGTTCAATCCTAATTCCTTGTCCCAAAAGTGTTTTTTCAAGAGGTAACCTTTGTTTTTCCTTGAAGGCATTTCGCTTCTTTTTCAAGAAGCTTCTTTAGTTCTGACTGAATAGTGGGGAATGGAAGAATCCAAGAAGCTTCTTGGATGAGAAGCAAAATGTCTTCAAGAAAAAACAAAGTAAGTTGATTTGTCTCTAGAAAAAGCACCTTTGGGACATGACCTGGATGACTGTCAATCTCCCTAGACATCCTAATTCATTGTTTGGGCAATCTCTATCTCTCACTGATTGTGGCTAGAAATCTACCACTCAAATGAAATACTTGATTATTATTATACAATTGTATCACAGCGGCCAGTTGTTTCGCCAAATTTGGCATTGGTTACTAGTCGGGCCGCACACAGGGGCCTAGGACGTCGTAACGTATTTTCGTAATATGGGTGCAGATCCAAGCAGTGCGGCTTTTTGTATTTGACTGATGGTGATTTTGTCAATTTTTAACTGTTTTAAATGTAATTCCAGTGCTTTTGGAATAGCACCCAGTGTGCCAATTACCACTGGAATTACCACTGCTGGTTTGTGCCATAGTCGTTGAATTTCGATTTTTATGTCCTGGTATTTTGCGATTTTTTCATGTTCCTTCTCGGCGATCCTGCTATCACCTGGTATTGCGATGTCTATGATTGTGACCTTATTTTTCGCAACCAGTGTGATGTCTGGTGTATTATGTGCCAGTATTTTGTCCATTTGTAGACGGAAATCCCACAAGATCTTGATCAGACTTTTTCAGGCTGATGTTCCCACCAGTTTGTTGCTGTTTTAACATTATAACTTTTGCACAAATTCCAATGCATCATTTGTGCTACTGAATTGTGCCGCAATTTATAATCAGTCTGCATGACTTTTTTACAGCAGTTGAGCAGCTGTGATCAACAGTTTCATCAGCTTCTTTGCAAAGTCTGCATTTGGCATCATCAGAGTATTTTTCGATTTGGCCGACTTTGGCCAAATCAGCTTGTGTCCAGTTAACTATACCAGCTATGTATCTTATAACTGGTATTGCCCAGGTATTTATGTCCTTGATTGTATTTCCACCATTCAATTTAGATTTCAAAATTTTCCTAACTCTGTTGGTGTACTCTTGCCTGACAATAGTTTTTACTTCTCCATGCTTGATGTTATCCAACTGCAGAATGCCTAAGTATTTGTAGGCTTCATTTTCATTGCATTTAATTAGTTGGCCATTGGGCATTTCAATTCCCTCACATGCAGTGATTTTGCCCCTTTTTATGGATACAGTGGTGCATTTTCCCATGCCAAACTGCATTGGAATATTGGTGCTGAATACTCGGACTGTGTTTGTCAATGATTGGATTTCTATTTCTGACTTTCCATAGAGTTTCAAATCATCCATATATAGTAAATGCGAATTTTTTTCAGCTTCTTTGGCTGTTTGGTAGCCTAATTTCATTTTTTTTAAGATTACTGATAGTGGGATCATTGCGATGATAAAGAGAAGAGGAGAAAGTGAATCACCCTGGAAAATTCCTCGCTTGATATTAACCATTCCGTAGATCTCATTCCCTACTGCCAACTCAGTTCTCCATTGTTTCATCGCCTTTTCAGTAAATTGTTGTTGTTGTTGTTGTTGTTGTTGTTTTGAAAAGGACAGATTTGGTAGAAATTCTCAGGAATAACTCACTCACAGCATCTTCCAGTTTATATGTAACCATTTGAAATGTTTCAGGTTTATTAATAAATCTGTCTGATGTATCTGGAAGAAATGTAGATGAACGTTTTCCAACTTTTAAGAAAATGTAAAAATATCCTCATCTTCAAAGAAGCATTTCATGTCTGTGTAATAGTCCAAAAAATATTGAAAGCAAGGGAGAATTGGTTGCTGGAGAGTTTGAAATTTAGGAAAGATTGGCAAATTATTCCATGCTCAATATTATCATGTTTTGACTTGCTAGCAGAGAAAATGATACTTGCTAGATTTTTCATATTAGAGAACAAAATATCTGAAAGCCTTGCATTATGCAGCATAACTTGGGGAACAGACCATCTGCACTTCTGCCTCAGGCAGGAAAATCTCTCAGGCTTGCTGTAGCTCTTGGATTAAAAATGACTGAAATCTAAGTAGGTTGACTCCCTCTCCCACTCTCCCTCCGTCCCTCCCTCCCTCCCTCCCTCTCTCTCTCTCTCCCTCTCTCTTTCATAGACACACATACACACATTAGGGTTCTAACTGCAATTTGAAGGATTGTCTGATTAATTTTCTGACTGAATGATTTGCACATTAACTTTGTTTGCCCATGCAATCACATTCTAGCCAGACTACAGCAACACTGGTTGCATTGGTCAAAGCTGTATTGTACAAAATCCTGCTCTCCCAAACGTAACAGTGAAATAATGACTTCGCTTTTCAAATAACCTCTGTGGAAATATCTGTATCTGGAAAACACCTAGTGGGTGATGAAGTCGGAAACTTTCAAAATGGGTTCATACCAACCTGCTTTTCATTATGTTTGGGTACATGCTGGTATGTCCTCTCAGGCATTATTTCATTCAGTTTTGCATTATTATTTCAGAACCTTGATTGCAGTGAAATGTAAGGGTGAAAAACTCAAGACATAGCTCTTAAATTATTATTTTTCCACATCTAGATGAAAGTAACATTTTCTTCCTTCAATAATAACTGTACCCCGAGCTTCTTCACTGTAGACAATTCCTTGTGTCAATTCCTAATCACACTGGGCCAAATAAAGCTATTCCATTCCATTCCATTATATTCTATTCTGGTCTGGTCTGGTCTGGTCTGGTCCAGTCTGGTCTGGTCCGGTCTGTCTGGTCTGGTCTGGTCTGGTCTGGTCTGGTCTGGTCTATTTCTATTTCTATTCCTATTCCTATTCTATTCTAAGCAAAAAATATTTGTTACTTCAGTTTCAGCTGAAGCCTCAATAGATCTATATCACAATCAAAATCTACAATAATTTCACTTAAGTTTGAACACGCCATTCTCATTGTTAGTAATAGCATGAACAGCATGCTAAATAAGAACAAAGATATTTCTATACTTACTAGTTTTCTATAAAGTAAGACAAATATTCAAAGCTTCTGAACCTGTGAATATCTGTGAATTTTTGTGGATATGGCATTTTTACCAATGCTATCTCTGTTTGAAAGACTGGAAAGTGATGGTTGATCAGGTTTTTTCCCTTATAATTTCACTGTAAAGTTTTAAAACAACTGAATGTGCAGCAAATAACCGAGTCAGTTGTTTCAAGTTATTGAATGACCAAGAGGATATGTCAGAATGCTCTGTTTTTTTATTTTTCCGAAGCATATATCATCTCTTTCTGTCTCTCTGTCTCTGTCTCTCTTTCTCTGTGTCTCATTGTCTCTCACTGTCTGTGTGTCTCTCTCTCTCTGTCTCTGACTATCTCTCTGTGTGTCTCTCTCTCTTTGTCTCTGTCTGTCTGTCTCTCTCTGTCTGTGTGTGTGTGTGTCTGTCTGTCTGTCCCTCTCTCTCTGTCTGTCTCTCTCTCTCTCTCTGTTCGCGTTTTTGAAGAATGAAAAGTAATGGTACTGAAAACAGCATCATATGCTATGAGGACAGAGAGGGCAAGGTTGGAAGTATAAAGTTTAGGCCTGAAAAAAAGAACTACATGATTTCAATTCTAGGCCTGAATCCCTTGATAAGTCGATTCTTTGTTAACCATCTTCCCTTTTTGAGTTACTTATATATGCAATAATATCCTTTTTACCTTTCCAAACCACCTTCTTCGCTATAGCATCTAAGTTTGGATGTGAGTTCCTAGAGAAAGGGATTGGTAATGCTCTAACATATGCAGTAATGCCATCTTCATCCTTCTAATATAAAATAATCCCAAAGGTATTATAAGGAATGTCATAAGGAAATTCTCAAGTATTGAGAAAATAGAAAAGCAGAAGGCTATTTTGCATAGGAAGATAATTCTTAACAAATCACAGATATTATCTCAGCTTTACTTATTTTATATTAAAGTGTTGTTTCATTATAAACCTCCAGGTTGGCAAAGAAATGAAGCGATTGTGGGAGAGATGAAAACTTATAAGGCCAGGCTGTTCAATTTCATCCCACAATTACAGGCAGCGGTCCAGGGCTACATTTTAGAGAAAATATCGGCCTTCTAGTAGCAGCAGATGGAAAAGACTTTCCATTCCCATTAGCATTATGAGGGACATATTTTAGCTTGTTAAAATACTGCCAGAAAGGTGTTGGCTGGTGTGATGGTTGGAAAGTGGGGAATTCAGCAATTCCACAACTTGGTTTCTTGATCAAGTATGGAGAAGAGGAATACCAATGTCCCTGAAGTTTCCAAATGATGCCACTGGATATTCCACCTTGTGATAAAAAGATACTTTAATGTGCCAAAAAATCTATTCTTGGGGAAAACATATAATTACGTTTTCATTTAACAATTTCACAAAAATGAAACGTAGGTACTGTCATTGAAACGGATAATACTGAGACATACTAAGATATACTACACAATACTTAGACAATACTAAGTTGTACAGAAGACATTCTTAAGATAGTTCCCAACAAGCAACTCTTAAGATTTTGATCAATGAATGAACTCAGCCTCTGGCTTCACCCTACCTCATTCCCTTATTCCTCTTTTACATCCTAAAGCTAAACTTCTTTGGTAAGCTGTTTCTGTTACCTTGGGAGATTTTCTGTTACAATATAAGAAAGACAGCATGAAACATGGAGCCATAGAATTCTTGATGTATTGTTCATGTGAATTGGGTCGTCTGGATTTAAGTTTGTGTCTTTGTGTGTTTGTGTGTGAGGGAGGGAGGGAGAGACACAGAGAGAGACAGAGAGCGCTACTGTGTCCTTGATAATAACATCAAGATTTGCATTGCTTTTCTGAAAGACAGATATATTGGTTTCCTATAGAGTTATGGTACTGTCTCTGAGGGTTCCTTGGTGCTCTCTGAGCTTGTTTGTTTTCTAGAAGACATTTCATTATCCTAACTAGATATCATCATCAGTGCTAGTCTGGTATCTTGCCTGTCTGTGTGGGTGGGGGCGGTCTTAGAGATTTTTTGGTTGGGCTGTTTCTTGATGTCTCTTGGGCAGTTTCTTGATTGGGGTATTGCTTTCTTGATTGCTGGTCTGAAGTTAACCTTGAAGTTAATCTATGTAAATCTGAGTTTTGATTACTGGTGGAGAGATGCTGGAGTCTTTTTCCTCTTTTGGGCTGGTTGTTTGTCTCTTTTGCATAGTCTATAGATGTTAATGTCTATATGTCTATTGATGGCTGATTTATTTATTTATTTATGTTCATTTTATTTCATCAAGCATAAATTAAATAACAGATATAAGTACAGACATGATTATGAATACAGGAAATGAATATGAATACAGGGGAATATTAGAACAGGGACGGTGGGTATGCTGGTGCGCTTATGCACGTCCCTGAAAGACCTCTTAGGAATGGGGTGAGGTCGACGGTAGACAGTCTAAGGTTAAAGTTTTGGTAGTTTGAGGAAGAAACCACAGTATCAGGTAGCGCATTCCAGGCCTTGACCACTCTGTTACCGAAGTCGTATTTTCTGCAATTTGTCAGAGTGTCAGGCTTCTAGAAATTCCCTGGCACTTTTGGAATTGGCTGGTCTTGGATGGTCACATTTTCCAATTGAAACTGTCCATATGTTGTGAAATTAAAGAATTTTCATCATATCTTCTTTGGTGTTCATGGATGTGTTCTGCCAGTCTTCTGCCTGTTGGTCCTACTTAGTAGTTGCTGCAGTTCATACATTGTATGTTTCTACATGGATAAAGATAGATGAAGATGGAATGGTACTCTAAGTCTCATCTCTACTGTGATAACTTTGATCCATCTCTTGATAGAGTAACATCACAACATCCACTGACCCCAAACCGTTTCATTTTATACAGGTTGCTAGCAGTTTACTAGGTTAAAGATACTTTTCTATCTCTAAGTGTCTTGCTATGGAGTGAGATGAAACATCAAGCGCCTCTTTCAACATCTTGTAAATGAACAGACATAGTGGTACATAAGGTGCATTGACTTTGTGTTTCAACGAATATCAAGATTTATTGTCCCAAGAGGTATATATTGACTTAAGTCAACAAAAGTCAATAATTCCTATTTTACATGCTCTTGGCTGCAATTAAGCAAAAACAACTAGAGGGGACAGCTACACATCTTGCAGCATGAAATCTTTATTCACTTGACCATTAAACATGACCTTTTGTCACAACTATATTAAAAAAAAAACCAAGATCCAAGCACTTTTCTAAATGTCTTTCAAGCTGGAAGAATTTTGCCTCTCAGTTACCTAATACAAACACATTGCTGTTTTTAATTCCTGTTACCAAATTTACTGGCTCGTAAGCTAAAGCTCCAAACTAGAACACACCAAAATGTATATCATACCTAACTTGGTGCAACATTATGGCCTTTAAATTCAGTCTCTTCTATCAACTAGACTTGAAATTTAGGGCTTAGACAAGTTAGAACTACACTGTAATGCGCTGTAACGTGCTCTACATGGGGCTGCCCTTGAAGAGTGTTCGAAGACGTGAGCTAGTCCAGAACGCAGCCACGTGAGTGATTGTGGGTGCACCCAAGTACACCTATGTTACACCTATCCTCCGTGAGCTGCACTGGCTACCCATTAGTCTCCGGACTCACTTCAAGGTGCTAGTCGTTACTTATAAAGCCCTACATGGCATCGGACCTGGGTACCTGAGAGACCGCCTCCTGCCAATTACCTCCCATAGACCGATCAGATCGCACATACTAGGCCTTCTCCAGATCCCATCTGCCAGCCAATGTCGGCTGGCGACTCCCTGGGGGAGAGCCTTCTCTGTTACAGCTCCGGCCCTTTGGAACGAGCTCCCTGTGGAGATCCGGACCCTTACTACTCTCCCGGCCTTCCACAAAGCCACTAAGTCCTGGCTGCTCCGGCAGGCCGGGAGGCTGTTGTAGTATCCAGCCCCACGGTAATTATGAATGTTGTGTATTTTAAATTGTTGTTTTGTCTATTTATCCCCTTCCCCTGTTTATTGTAAGCCACCCGGAGTCCTTTGGGAGTGGGCAGCATACAAGACCAATAAACTAACTAACTAACTAACTAACTAACTAACTAACTAACTAACTAACTAACTGTCTTTGGTCAACCTAAGCATAGTACATAAAAGTACCCACTACAAGGTCCTATCTGTCAATGATTACTTCAGCTTCAACCACAACAATACATGAGCACACAATAGATACAAACTTAAACTGCTCCAAACTCAATTGCAGAAATTACTAGTTCAGCAACAGAGTGGTCAATGCCTGGAATTCACTACCTGACTCTGTGGTTTCTTCCCCAAACCCCAGAACTTTAACCTTAGGCTGTCTACTGTCGACCTCACCCCATTCCAAAGAGGTCTGGAAAGGGCGTGATTAAGCCTACCGTCCCTGTCCTAATGTCCCCATTTGTCGTATCCATTTCATGTATTCAAAATCATGTTCATACTTTATATATGTTATCTAATACATGCTTGACAAAATAAATAAATAAATAAATAAATAAATAAATAAATAAATAAATAAATAAATAAATAAATTTAAATAAATTTAGCTTCAGATAGCAATTATATTCTTCCATAAGTCATACTGTATGTTTGCAGAAGCTAGCCACTATGAACTTTAAGAACATCTTATTTTAGAAGTTAAGGTGAAGTATCACCTGAGTCAGCTTGCTAGTCCCTTAATCAATTTGGTTTTCCCCCCCAATTCTGATTGCTAAAAAAAGTCATTGTTTCTTCTATTTGACTGTCAGGCCTGCAGCCATCTTTTCTTTTGGATCTTTGGCCTGCCACACTTTCTATTATTCTACTATGCATTTTCTATTGTGGGAAATTGGGAGAAGGGATTGTATGGCGTTAGATGGCATGTAGCCATAACAAAATTCTTTCTAGAAAGCCAAGGTAATCCTTTGTCTTTGCACCTCTGCACCTAACCGGATCTGGATGGGTGGAACTGTCAACATGGCAGTGGGAGATTGGACCGTGTGATGGACTTGTGGGTGTGGGGGCAAGATCTTGAACTTTTAACTGAGTGTGGAAAACTGGGAAGCTTTCAGATTCAGGTTTTCCCAATGTGCCAACATGGCTCTCTTAATAAATTGAAACTTTGAGGAATCCTTTGCCTCGGAGTATGATTTAATTTTAGATGCTATTTGGAACCGTGACATTGACCTTCATTTAGGCCAGTAATATGCTCCTAAGATTGTTATAAGACTGTTTTCCTTAGCAGCTGCCCTGGAAAATATTATTCTTTGTTTTTCTTTCATTTCATTTTATTCCTGAAGAATATATTGGTCTTTTCTTAAAGAATTAAAGGAATATTTTGTTGTTCCTGTAGTAGCTGAAAAGATGGGCAGCAAGAAAGATCTCTCTAGAGTTGACAGTATAATGCAGTTTGATATTAGCCCCTTCAATTTCTCTTCCCATAATTGCAAGAAAGCCAGGAAATTTCAAAATAGTGGCGGTGCAGCGGAGACTTATGTGCTGAGCAAAATAAACATCAGGTAAAAGACAAAAAGCTGGAAGAATTGATTATGCCACTTGGCTGCTCTCCTGAGAAACATAAAAGAAGCAGGATATGCTCTGCTACCTCTCGCATGTAGAAGTCAGGGATTGAAAACAATATACTGACATCTTTCCCATGAAGATAACTCCAGCAAGCCCAGCGGCTGATTTCACTATTCATGATTTTTTTTGTGTATTTTTCCCTTCTTTGATTGACAAATACAGAGTGTGTTTTGCTAGCCTCATCTTTGCGGCTTGGATTTTTAATCAAAATAATAGGAATGGGATGGAAGTTTTCTTTCTTAGAACTTGAAAAGTTATGAAAAGCTCTTCCCATTCTGCTAAGAAAGAAGATACATGATTGTAAGTTTGTACAGAGTCTTCCCTGATAAACAAGAACCTAACCATCAGACTTCAAATTCTGAAGACATGTTGAAATGCATCTTACTTTCTTACAGGGGGTGTCAAACTCGATTTCATTGAGGACCACATCAGGGTTTTGTTTGACCTCAAGTGGGCAAGTGGGGATGGCCATAATGAGGTAGGTGTGGTCCTCTGCCAGGGCTGTTATTTAGCCAGTTCTCTCCAGTTTGGGTGAACCGATAGCAGAAGGCTCTACCCACCTGCCCCAATGTAATGTGTGAGCACTGCGCATGCACAGAGGGCAGTATGCACACACTCATATTTATGAATTATGAAAGAGCTGAAGGCTGCAAAAATTGAGAGATATGCTTCCTTCAGTCATAGTAAGGAGGAAATGTGGATTCAGGGCTGCATGCCAAAACCACCTCACAGAAGTCCTCACAAAAATTAACTGTGACATGAGCAACTTGAGCAAAATCAGAGTATCAATCGAAACGCACAATGAATGTCACAATAATCTTGACAAAATGCAAAGTGACACAGGTGAATGCCTACACCACATTGATGGTGAGAAGCTCTCCCAACCTCCAGTTTACCAATAGTATTGTCACAGAAGCTGAACAGAAGCTACATGAGTTCAATATGGCAAGTGGAACAGTTGCCCTGAAATCAGCAAAAAACCCTCAATGCTTGAAAAACCAATTCCATTTTTCTCATGAAATTAAACTAGATAGTAAACTGATAGAGGATGTTAATTCCTACATCTACCATGAGAAATAGATTAATTTCTGTCTTGCACTTTGGCCAAAAAATAGGTTTTTATGGGGAGGGGAAAACAAATGGAACTCGTAAAAAGATATACCTTTAAAAGAAAAACTAGTAATATGGAAAATATTTTTTCTTTTTCTTTTGTAATATAATTATTAATGCCACTGATATTAAATAGGGTTTTTCTAAAAGGCGGAAATACACCATGTAAAATAGAGAATGAAAGGGAGATAAAGAGAGGGAAAGAGAGAACTTGGATAGGAGAGAGGGAAGAGAAGGGAGGGAAAGAGTGGAAGTGAAGGAAGTGTGGAAAGAAAGGAGAGGAGAGGGAGAGAGCAAGGGGAAGTAGAGAAGAGAGAGATGTCAGAGGGAAGAAAGAATGTAGGGAAGATGAGAGAGGGAGAGGAGAAGAGTTGAATAGGAAATAGACTATAATATGGTGTATAAAAAACAGAAGAGCAAATAAAAATTGAAGAGTCTTGATGGCAAGAGGAATTGGTATATTATTGAATATTCAAAAAATGTTTGTTAAGATGTAATGGTATACTTTGGATTATATTATATGTATGTTAAAAAAATAAAAAAAACGTTTGGCAAAAAAGAGACAAAGAGATTAATTTTATGCACAATCATAAAACGATCCCACCAAACAACTATGACACAGTTCAGCTTTAATTCCATAAAAGCAACTTGATTCATTTATTTGGATTTGTTAAATCTGTCAAACTCCAAACATATTCAATGCTATAATATTTGGGAAACACCAAAGCAACAGTAGACACCTTCAATGATGTTGTTGTTGTTGTTGTTGTTGTTGTTGTTGTTGTTGTTGTTAGTCACGAAGTTATGTCTGACCCATCACAACCCCATGGACAACATTCCTCCAGGCCTTCCTGTCCTCTACCATCCTCGAATCCATTTAAGCTCACGCCTATTGTTTTGGTGAATCCATCCAGCCACCTCATTCTCTGTCATCCCCTTCTTCCTTTGCCCTCATTCTTGCCCAGCATTAGGCTCTTCTCCAGTGAGTCCTTCCTTCTCATTAGCCAAACTATGGCCAAACTATTTGAATACCATAATTACACCAGCAATTAGTTATGCATACAAAGTGTAGAGTCTAACTAAACCACATGGGGAGAGTTTTAAGTGAGTGATAATATTCAGTACACAATGGAGAGGCCAGCATTGAAGATTTCCCTCAGATTGAAACAAATTCAATGCATCTTTGTCATCAAAATAGTATTAAGTGGACTTATAAATAGGCAGGACCTGACAGATCATATTCTGGTAGCCATTTAACTTTATACATCTATAGCTTGACCCCTACCAGATGAAGTTATTGAAGTAAGTAAAGCTTATTTCCATTAGGTAAAGCTAGACTTGAGCTACTCTTTCTATATGCAAGTTGGCCAGGTTTAGCCTTTCAATGATGTATGTCATTTATTTTGTACCAATGCAAAGTAACTTCTCAGAGATAAAGATGAAAGCATAGTTCTCATCATGATAAGAGTCACTATATCACTTATGAAAATTGCAAAGATATGATGTGATGTGAAGGACGATATCTGCTGCATATCTTATGCACATTTGGTGCTGATTTTGTTTAGCAGTTGTGCTCACATTTAGATACAACAGCAATGAAAATAAATGTGCAGGTACTATATCAGTCTGGCAGCTATAACATGAGACAGATTTTTTTCCCCTCTCAAGCAGATTGAGGACTTTCCAAAGTCCTATAGATCTTTCTGGCGAATAGCAGTCAGGAAAAGAGCGATTTTAAAGAGATAAAAGAAAAACTAAAGCAAAGATTCAGTTCAGACATTTGAGCACAAGAAAAACATCCTGAAAAAAAGTATCAAGATGAATGAGGAACTAAGAAGGGGAAAGGGTTAGGAGCAGATGTGGTGTTTTCATTTGTACATCCAACAGAAGGTCAACATCCAGTGAGAAAATGGAAGATTTCAGAGGGAAACTGCTATCTCAAGAGATGATGCTATCAATTTTGAATTTCTGGACCATGGTCTACACCAGTGGTCGATAATCTTAAATACTCAAAGAGCCACAAAGTCCTTACCGGAAGTCCCCATTCAATTCTGGAGCTGACCAGAAGTCCAGTTCCCCCACCATAGAATCTCCTCCTAGCATGGCATCCTTTTTCCTCAACCTGTCATAACTGAAAGCTCTATCAATTGTGGAGCTGATCGGTGACAGGGAGACACAGCAGAGGGATGAAAGAGCCACATATGGCACCAGAGCCATGGGTTGCCGACTCCTCGTCTACACTGTATACATGAAGGTCTTTTGGAAAGTGATGGACTGCACAAGAGCTGGAAAAATGTGTTTGGAAGATATCTTACTTGGGTCATTTCAAGAGCTTTAAGCTACATCTACAGGGGCAAAAACACCAATTTCTAGGATCAACCCAATGCATAAACCCTAAAAAGTGAATCTGACAAAGAAGGAGGAAGTTATGAGAAGGAAGGAGCACTCAGATACAAAATAGGCAATGCCATTAACAAATGGAAGCTCAACCATAAAGGGCTCAGATGCCTATACACTAATGCTCAAAGTATTAAAGGGAGAATTTAAAAGTCCCAGTACAATATGATATTATTGCAATTTCCAAAACGTGATGGGGTGGTATCCATAATTGGAATATGTTACTAGTGGGAGACAAGAGGAATGCAGATTTAAATAGGAAAGGAATTTACAAGAGAACATCTAGCTACTTTGAATAGGTTCAATTCTTAAAGGGTTGCTGGAGGATTTTAAGAAAAGATTGGACAATCATTTGTTGTCCATGTATAATGATTCCTGCCTTGGTTGGACTAGAAAATTTACAAAGTCCCTTCCAGCTCTATGATTTGATGAGTTAAGGTGAAAAGTGGCTTCTCTCAATGAATGCAATACATTAAAATTAAGACATTAGTAATCCATTTGAGACTAGCAACAGGGGGAAGAGAATTTAGCAGAAGCAAGATCTTGTTGGCAGAATACATACAAAGTGGAAAATGCACCTGACTTTTTTTTCTTTTGTTTTAAAAAAGGAATGTGTATAAACAAAAAGCTCTTATATTCTTCTCTATCTTTACAACAGACCAGGAAACTCAAATTTTACTTATGTTATGTTCACTCCATGCATTAGTGGAAAGAATCCTTGGGGATTACATCAATGATTTCCATGTTTGTTTGTGTGTACAGTGTAAGTATTATGCACACAACACACAAACACCCACAATGCTGTAAGATATGACAAACTTTTAAACATCAAGTTGAACTCAGTGGCTAAGATGCTGAGCTTGTCGATCAGAAAGGTCGGCAGTTCAGCAGTTCAAATCGCTAGCACTGCATAACGGAGTGAGTTCCCGTTACTTGTCCCAGCTTCTGCCAACCTAGCAGTTTGAAAGCATGTAAAAAAATGCAAGTAGAAAAATAGGAACCATCTTTGGTGAGAAGGTAACAGCATTCCATGTGCCTTCAGCATTTAGTCATGCCAGCCACATGATCATGGAGACATCTTTGGACAGCACCTAGTTTGGAGAAACTAGATAAAATTGACAGTTCTACCACATTAGTTGAAGCACAAAGGGAAAATATTCCAATTAATTGTGTATGAATTTATACGTGTGCGTACGTTTATACATACAAACAAACAAATTCATATGCATGTATCTTTTAAACTGATTATCTAAATAAGTAGGAATAACTGTGGGGTATCTAGCAGTGCTATCATCTTCCATGCCAGAAGAATTCAGCATCTAATAACTATTCACCCTATGCTTTTTCACAGAAACTTTCCTATGGGAATCTCTTTTCCACTTCTGTAAAGTGTTATACACCAGGCCATCTTTATGAACTTATGAACTATCTTCCATAAGCTTGAAGTAGAGCCAGTACATTCACAGTGGCAGGAAATCACAAGGGGAAGCCAGTATATACTGTATGCTGAAAGGTCCTGGTAACTTCAGCAGAACTTGGAGACCAGTGACTCATTTCTCAGTACCTAAGTCAACAGCCTATGTCTCAAAATCTGTCCTGCGAATGAAGATAGATAGATAGATAGATAGATAGATAGATAGATAGATAGATAGATAGATAGATAGATAGATAGAGAGATAGAGAGATAGAGAGATAGAGAGATAGAGATAGAGATAGAGATAGAGATAGAGATAGAGATAGAGATAGAGATAGAGATAGAGATAGAGATGATATAGATATAGATATAGATTCAGACCAGCTTTTTCCCACTGCCCTAATCTGGTTTGGCCAAATCTGGTTGAATGGGCCCTAGTAAAAAGTGTATGAATGAAGATGTATGAAGCTAACTCTGCTTGACTAAGTTAATAAAACTTTCTTGTTGATAGGATTTCATTTAGGACTGAATACTTTGTGGAGGGAAAAATCTCATCCTAAGCGGGTGTGATTCAAAAAGGCAACCAAATCAAAGAGAAAGTTTTTTTTTTTAAGTGTGCATTTCAAGATGGCCAAACCAGACAATGATAGGCAAAAACATTTCCTTTATGGGATGGAGAGTGCTCTTTATTATGTAGTTGGCAAATGATGAGCCCTGCTCAAAATCTGGACGGGTTTTGTATTTTGGGCCCATTGTGCACCATGAGGCGAGATTAATAAATGGTAGATAAGCTGTTATTTAGGAACAGCTTGTTGATAATGATATTCTGAATGGCTGGTTAGAAATAGCAATAGCACTTAGACTTATATACTGCTTCACAGTGCTTTACAGTCTTCTCTAAGTGGTTTACAGAGTCAGCATATTGCCCCCAACAATCTGGGTCCTCATTTTACCACCTCAGAAGGATGAAAGGCTAAGTCAACCTTGAGCCTGGTGAGATTCGAACTGCCAAATTCCAGGTAGCCTACAGTCAGCAGAAGTAGACCTGCAGTTGTTGTTGTTAGTTGTTAGTTGTGAAATTATGTCTGACCCATCGCGACCTCATGGACAACGTTCCTCCAGGTCTTCCTGTCTTCTACCATTCCCCGGAGTCTGTTTAAGCTTACACCGACTGCTTCCATGACTCCATCCAGCCACCACATTCTCTGTCATCCCCTTCTTCTTTTGCCCTCAATCCAGCATTAGGCTCTTCTCCAATGAGTCCTTTCTCCTCATTAGGTGGCCAAAGTATTTGAGTTTCATCTTCAGGATCTGGCCTGCTAGAGGGCAGTCAGGGTTGGTCTCCTCTAGGACTGACCGGTTTGATCGCCTTGCAGTCCAAGGGACTCACAGGAGTCTTCTCCAGGACCATAGTTCAAAGGCCTCAATTCTTTGGTGCTCAGCATTTCTTATTATCCAACTTTCACAGCCATACATTGCAACTGGGAACAGAATGAAGTACTGCATTCTAACCACTGCACCACCACAGCTCTTACATTGTATAAAGATTGCTTAGGCTTATCAAGATCTATTAATTAAACATTGCTTAGGCTTATCAAGATCTATTAATCCAGCCATGATGGTTGTAAATCATGGCTCAATGTTATATATATGGACAAGCCACTGTGGTTTATTGAATAAGTCTTTGTTTGCATTGTGTCTGAACTATGCTCTTACTATCACTACCGGTACATTGATTGTGATCTGTCTATGCACGCACCTGATGTGCCTTGTGCACATGCCTGACATGTGCTGCACACACGCCTGTCATGCGCTGTGCATGCATGCACATTCCACTCCCCCTGAGACACCTAGCTGCTTGTCAGGGCATGTGCAGGCTCTGCAAATTGTATGCATGTGCACAGTGTGCCTTTTGGCATAAATATAGCTATACAGCAACGGGCCAAACGAGCCACCATACTGGCACGCTCTCAGCTGTTCCAGGCCACTACCGGTATAGCCGTACCGGTTAGGACCGGCAGCAATCCACCACTGGTCTGAACTCAATCAAGGTGAAGTCTTTCAAGCAATATCAGACTCATGGATACCTATATTATAAAAGGAGAAATATTGCTACCTCTATCTCAATATGGTCTCTTGTGACTCATTGCTGTATAATTCTGTTAATTGGAGTTGCCCAGAATTGAACTAAAGACCATCTGCATGCAAAATTGGGTCATTTGGGGGTAAAACTAGTGGCTTCAAGGGAGAATTTCTTGTCACCAATTTCCAGGAACATACTATCATAAGTGGTGGACATGTAGGGATGCAAAAAGCTATTGAGTTAAAATAAAAACACGGTTAGAGAAAAAGATACATAAACCCATAAAGTTTAAGCCAAAGATATTTTTATTGGGTACTCTACCAGAGAGATACAGTAAAGAAGATTCATATTTGATTGTACAAATAATAACAGCAGCTATAATTGTATTTGCACAAAACTGGAAAGCAGACAAAATCCCATCGAAATGGGAAGTAATAAAGAAGATATTAGACTGTGCAGAAATGAACAGGTTGACTTTGAGAAATAAACAATAAAAAGGAATCAGTGTACTACAGGACATGGGGGCGATTTTATGAGTAGTTTGAAAAAAGGTATAAATAGAAAGAAAAAGGAACAAAACATGAAATAAGTATCTCAGATGACACATGATTAAGAGCCTAGGTGGTGCAGTGGTTAAATGCAGCACTGCAGGCTACTGCTAGATCAGCAGTTCAGCGGTTCAAATCTCACCGGCTCAGGGTTGACTCAGCCTTCCATCCTTCCGAGGTGGGTAAAATGAGGACCCAGATTGTTGGGGGCAATATGCTGACTCTCTGTAAACCGCTTAGAGAGGGCTGAAAGCCCTATGAAGCGGTATATAAGTCTACTGCTATTGCTATTGCTAAATATAGGGGGAGGGGAAATAAAAAAATATTAAAATGTAAATATACAGGCAGAAAAATGATATGAATTGACATATGTTAAATAACAATTATAAGAATGTATATATAAGAATGAATTTAAAAAGAAAAAAAACTTTTTACAAAAAAAGGGAGAATTTCAAAAGGCTTCAAGGGGTTCTGCTTCAAAAGAACTTAACTAGAGGTAATTGTTGACTTACAATCATTTATTTAGGGAATGTTCAAAGTTACATTGGCACTAAACAAAGTGACTTATGATTGTCCTCATACTTAGAAGCTTTGCAGCATCCTCACAGTCAAGTTATCCATATTTAGGTGCTTGGAAACCAGCATGTATTTACAATGGTTGCCGTGCCAAGGATCATCTCTCCTTAATCAAGGAAAGAACCAATCTTGAACTAAGGAGACATTTCCTGACAGTTAGAATAACCAACCAGTGGAATGACTTCCATACAGAAGTTGTGGGTGCTCCAACACTGAAAGTTTTAAAGAAGAGGTCGGACAACCATTTGTCAAAAATGGTATTTAGTGTTTCCTGCCTGACTCAGTGGTTTTTTTACTACCGGTTCTTTGGGTGTGGCTTTGTGGGCATGGCAGGGGAAGGATACTGCAAAATCCCCATTCCCTTCCCACTCTCAAAATTTCTGCTACTGGTTCTCCAGAACCTGTCAGAACTGGTCTCTGGTCAGACTAGAAGACCTCCAAGGTCCCTTCCAACTCTGTTATTCTATTATTCTGATCACCATTTGGGACCATCTCAGCTGGCTTCTGACAAACAAAGTCAAGGATATTTTGGACATAGGATTCTCCTAAGGACCACATTGTCAGGTTTCTGAAAGATGCCCTAATTAATTCATGACCCTCGAGCCAAGTTTCAAAAGAAATCTAGTCATTTTTTAGGAACAACATTTTGGTAATACCCCATTGCAGTCAGATCTGACCTCATTTTAATTATGGCTGAACTTTGCCCCTTTTTCTTTCCTCTCCTCAGTCTGTGTCATAAATCACATTCTCCAATGAGGTGCACTCCTCACAAGCCTGCTGTAGTAATATGAGATCCGACTCTAGCTGAAGGTATGCATGGAATACGCTGCCCCACTTTCCTCACCATAGCAATTTTATGAGTTGACACACATGTTTTATTTAACAGCTGCAGTGATTCACTTGACAATTGTGGCAAAAAGATTGTAAAATAGAGCATGACTCACTTAATGTTGTCGCCCAACAGTGGCCGGCTGAGCTGTTGGTGGAATCTGACAGCGATGAATATTATGGGACTGCCCTGGAGGCTGAGGAAGACTCTGGGGGGTGTTCGGAGTCAGAACAGGGACTAGAGAGGCCTGTTGGCCACCAGGTGGCGTCTGAGTCAGGGAGCAGTGAGGAAGAACAGAGGGAGGCTGTCCCTGATGTACGTAGGCATTGGGCTGCGAGGAGGAGGGAGCAGCTTTGGAAAAAGGGTCACAGAAGGAAATAGGAACAGGTGGCTACTGATTGGCCCCTACCAGAGAGCTTATACGTGGGGCGATGGGAGGGGAATTTTTCAGGAAACAATAATTTACTGATCCAGCCGTAGAGAAAGATTGGGAGACTTTCGTGAGTTCAAGCCTTGTTTCATAGAGATAGCTTTCTGGGCTCCTAGCCGGGTTTGCTTATCTCCCTCCTTAGTTGTGGCAGACAGCCAAGTCTGCTTCCGTATATATTGTAGAGGCTTGGGACAGAACACTTAACAATCTTGCTCAGCAATGGAAATTCTGCTCCCAACGGTAGTCATAAGTTGAGTGTTACCTGTAGTTTTCTATTCTACTAAAAATGTTGTCCCTGTGCAGCCGACAATGATGTGCAAAATAGGTTATCAAGCTGTCTTCAAACTTCTCCCACCCCTCTCCAAAGAACACAGAGTTCTTTCCCTCCAGCCAGATTTCTGACACCGATCAATATGCTGAATAGATTCAAGGACCAACCAAATAGACAAAAAGCCTCTGAAAAACCGTGTGTCAAACAGTGCACTTAACAAATGGCTGCTTTGGGTTTGCTTGATTTCCTCTGCTGGAATACCTTGAACTCTGCCACAGCTACTGCAAGGGTTTTTCCAATCCAGCTCAAATGCCAAGTAGAAATTCATTCTTCAAAACCCCCAGCAATGGCTTCCAGGAGCCACAAAGATAATATATGAAAGAAAGCAAAGGTTGATGAACTGACTTAAATTGGCATGTCTCACTTTCCCTTCTCAACCTTTCCTGTATCTCTGCTAGGGTGTTTCACATCTCCTTGAGAAATATTTCATTGACTTTGAGTGACAGGAACTCAGCTGGCTCACTGAAAACAAACTTTCTGCTTTAATAGTGTTCCTTGTCACTCTTTCTTCATAGGCAGAATATTACTAGCTCCCCCTTTAGATTGCCATTGTTTCCTTGACAGTGATATTACCGTACCACTGGTTTTACTTGCTGAAATAACTGGTTCATATTAAATGATAAAGGATTAGATAGATAGATAGATAGATAGATAGATAGATAGATAGATAGATAGATACAGAGAGAGACAGACAGACAGACAGACAGACACAGAGGCAGAGATACCAAGAGAGAGAGAGAGAGAGAGAGAGAGAGAGAGAGAGAGAGGGAGGATGGATAGAGGGAGACAGATACAGACATAGAGAGAGATAATAGAGATAAAGATATAGAGATGAGATAGATATAGATAGAGGTAGATAGGTAGGTAGGTGATAGATAGATAGATAGATAGATAGATAGATAGATAGATAGATAGATAGATAGATGATAGGATAGATAGGATAGATTGGATGGATGAATGGACAATGATAAGAGCTAGATAGCTAGATAGCTAGATAGCTAGATAGCTAGATAGCTAGATAGCTAGATAGCTAGATAGCTAGATAGCTAGATAGATAGATAGCTAGATAGATAGATAGATAGATAGATAGATAGATAGATAGATAGATAGATAGATAGATAGATAGATAGATAGATAGATAGATAGATAGGATAGATGGAGGATGGACGGACGGACGGACGGATGGACCGACTGGCAGACAATGGTAGGTGATAGATAGATAAAAAGATAGATAGATGGATGGAGGGAGGGAGGGAGGGAGGGAGGGAGGGAGTCAGACAGATGAGAGGTGGATGGAGAAGAGATTGTTTATTTTTTAACTTGAAACCCACCCAGAATCTTTTAAGCTGGGAGTCTATAATGATTATCTCTTTTTATCTGACTAAATAATATCTGTTATTTAGTCAGCAAACTAAATAAACCTTCACAATGTCATATAAGTACTGGAAAAACTTTCTCTAAGAGGAGATCTTTCTATAGGTCGGGTCCATACTTTTCTGTAAACAAATAATGTCATGGTAAGACACCGCTAACACCCTATGGGGGGTGTTCTGTTAAGATACAGCCTGTTGTACCTTCAAATGGCTTCTACTGTACTGCTGTAAAATGGCTTCTATTGTGCAGCACAGTGGAGTTGCCATGGTAATGGCTTCACAGTACTCCACAAGGGGGCTCCCTCTGGTAAGGGGGAAAATCCAACATTAGAAATTACATTTGGTTCGGAAATTTCTCCCCTATATATATAAATACTCGGGCTAATTGTGTATATTTAGCAGGCCACATCATTAATCTGGACTGCAAAAAAGATGTTGATCTGAAGCTGTAGACTGTATGTGGTTCCTAAAAGTTTCAAGTTCTTCAAAACTTTACTATATTTTTAATAGAAAAAAATTAATGAAAATAGTAGTAATTCGGCCCACCACACCCCTGAACCGGTTCTCTCGGTGCCACCATAAAGGCTGCCATCTTGTTTTTTAAAGTACTGCACATGCACGCATAGCGCGCATCAAGCACGCAGACACACAACATGCTCCTGAGCAAACCGACAGTAGCAACAGCCAGAACCCATCCCTGCCTCCTAGGGCCTTCTCAACTAGGGAAGAAATACAAGCACTGTTCCAGACTTCAGATGTTTAGTCCATTGTGAGACCAATATGGCCCTCTTCTTATGTAGCCATTGTAAATCTCTATGCTTACAGCACAATTGTTTGCAGTGGACAGCCATGCAATTTACCGTATTTTTCAGAATATAAGATGCACCGTTTTCCCTCAAAAAGGAGAGTAAAAATCAGGGTGCATCTTATACACTGAATACAGCATTTGTGGCCTCCCAAAACCCTGCCACCTTTGCAAAAATGGCCGTGCATAGTCTTCAACAGTTCCAGAGTGCTCCTGCGGGTTGGGGAGAGCAAAGATGAGCAAAAAAAATGGACTGTTTTTTGCTAATTTTTACCCCCCCCCCCCCAGCCCCCAGGAGCACTCTATAAGCCTCCTTAAGGCTATGCATGCCCTTTTTTTGACAAAAATGGGCCCATTTTCATGAAAAATGGGCCATTTGTTGCTCATTTTAGCCCCCCCAGCCCCCCAGGAGCCCTCTACAAGCCTCTTAAAAGCTATGCATACCCTTTTTTGACAAAAAACAGGCCTGTTTTTGCAGAAAATGGGCCATTTTGGGGAGGTCTGCAGAGAGCAAAACTTTTAATTTGCCTTTTCAGAATCTTGGTTTGTCTTATACTCCGGTGCATCTTATACTCCAAAAAATATGGTATACAATAAGGTTTATGTGAGCTAAAACTCTCCACCTTCATGGTTGCAAAGTCAAAGGACTGCCCCATGGTACCTCTGCCAGTGAAAACAAAGCTCAGGAGGGCTGCGCTTGGGCCACCTCAAGCACCTTCTACACAAGAAGATGTCAAGCTGGCCATGAACACCCTAGCCACGCCCACTCCAATCCCCAAGGTCAAACACAAACCAAATGCAGCCCTTAATGAAATCGAGTTTTGACACCCCTGGCTTAGTAGGTATATAAATAAACAGAGCCCATAGAATTAGTATCTTTTATATATCAGTAATGACTAAGCTGCATGCAGAGTTATGCCAAAAGTATTTACCTAGCAAAGTCAAAATTATCTATTTATGGAATACAACTCAGAATTGTCCAGAGTCCAATATCAATTTAAAGCACCATCTGGAAATGATAACTGCCACAAACCATGATTGAAATGACAAAATGTGAATCATAGTATCATGATGCAAACACTTCCCCTAATGGATTTGCATATGGATTCTTCCTGTTCATTCCATCAGCCGCATCGATATGTTGATATGCACGCAAAAAATGCAGTCATCATTTGTCATCCCTGGGTCTATGATTTTTGCCTTAAATTATTAACAGATTATTTAGGGTCATGTTTTAATTTATTTCATCCATGCAATCCACTTTGTATTAAAGTATGGATTATGAATACTAACATTTTTAAAACTTTAAATAGAATATGTAGAGGATTACTTTGAAAAGTATTTAAATCTTGTGCATAATTCTTATCCAGTTGAAATAGTTCATACAAAAAATTAAAAAGCAGTTGATATTACCTTGAGATTATGGAAAATGGAATTCATTCCATATTTTTTTTTCATTGCATCAATGCAGATGGTCCTCAACTTACAACAGTTCATTTCGTGATTGTTCAAAGTTACAATGGCACTCAAAAAAAGGGATTTATGACCATTTTTCACACTTACAACCATTGCAGCATCTCCATGGTGATGTGATCAAAATTCAGACACTTGACAACTGACTCATGTTTATGACGGTTGCAGTGTCCTGGGGTCATGTGATCATCTTATAAGCAAATTCAATGGGAAAAGCAGATTCACTTAACAACTGTGCTATTAGCAACTGTAGTGATTCACTTAACAACTGTGGCAAGAAAGGTCATAAAATGGGGCAAATTCACTTAACAATTGTTTAGCTTAGCAACAGAAATGTTAGGTCCAATTATCATCGTAATCACCATTGTAATTATCAAGGACTACCTGTATACTACCTGTACAATTCTTGCAGGACTACAAGATCTAGAGCCGAGGTGGCGCAGTGGTTAGGGTGCAGTACTGCAGGTCACTTCAGCTGACTGTTATCTGCAGTTCAGCGGTTCAAATCTCACCGGCTCAAGGTTGACTCAGCCTTCCATCCTTCCGAGGTGGGTGAAATGAGGACCCAGACTGTGGGGGCAATATGCTGACTCTGTAAACCGCTTAGAGAGGGCTGAAAGCCCTATGAAGCGGTATATAAGTCTAACTGCTATTGCTATTGCTATTGCTATTGCTATCTAGGTAGGATTTCATTTAATTATTACACAGAGAAAAAAAGTTTTCGTATTACTTGATTGTGATTTAACTAGGAACATACCACACAATTAAAAGAAAAGACGAGACTGAAAGATAGAAGGAAGACTATCCAAGGAAAGCTAAGCTGGTTTTGGCAAGCTGCAGTAGCTATAGAAATACTACAGAATTTGCTTTTGATCCTCATTCAAAGTGAATGCACCTGACCTGCATCTCCAAGACTAATATGCAAATTGGCCTGAAGTGAACACCTGGATTTTACAGTTCTTCGAACATTTGCAATGCACGTCTTGGCTCAGAAAAATGTATAAAAATACCAAGAGGGTTAATATTTAATATAAAAACAAATTATAACATCCAATCGTTTTAACCCTAAACGTAGAAAATATATTTTGTGAAATATAATTTTCAAAATACATGTTTAACTTAATATATCAATACATGCTTTCGTGTATATGATGACTTGCATAATGAATACATCTTTCTAAGATAACTTATTTGAAAAACCTCTGACAATCCATGAAAACCGATATCCATTGCCTTGGATGATATGTACGGATATTATTTAAATATTCGTTTTAGAAACTTAAGGTCTAACATATCCTCCTCTTAGCATGAATATATGTCTGTATTTAGGCTTTTCACTAAAATTATAGATTGGGGGGTTGATTTGTGTGCAAGCCAAAAATAACCTAATGCCTCGCTGCTTGAGCCAATTACCATGAAGATGCAAGTTCAATAAAATGTTATTCAGTGATTATGACAAGCAACTTACTTCCTTGCTTCAATTGATCCCAAAAGAAGCTTCTTAAAAATTCTTCCACCTTCAACATTTTTTCTAAAAATTCTATAAAGTAAAATTTATATACATATACATATACATATACATATACATATACATATACATATACATATACATATACATATACATATACATATACATATACATATACATATACATATACATATACATATACATATACATATACATATACATATACATATACATATACATATACATATACATCATATGCATATGCATATGCATATACATATGCATGCATATATACACACATACATACATACATACATACATACATACATACATACATATTACAGGTAGTCCTTGACTTACAACTTATGACTGGTTGCTTATCAACCATTAGAACTTACTATGGATCATCCCCGGAAGGTACTACGAACCAGTTCCAAAGTTCTGACATCCCACTTGAAACAAGGTGATATGATCATGCAACCACATTTAGGACATTTTTTTATAAAGTTTTTTCCTGGAAAACTAGCATTTACTTCCAGTCATAGGCAAAAAATGCACCATAACAAAAAATGGCTTCATTGTATGACTGTGTAAAATTAGGTCAATCAGAATAGAAGGAACCTTGGAGGTCTTTTAGTCCAGCCTCCTGGGATTTTAGGACACCCCCTGGTGTCCAATCTCTTCTTAAAAACCTCCAGTGCTTAAGTTGACCTGCAACTTCTGAAGGCAAGTTGTTCCATTGGTAAATTATCCTCACTGTTAACGAAGTTTCTCCTCAATTCTAGGTTGCTTCTTTCCTTTATTAGTTTCATCCATTGTTTCTTGTCCTGCCCTCTGGTGCTTTGGCAAACAAATTGACCCCCTCCTCTTTGTGGCAAGCTCTGAAATTCTGGAATACTACTATCATATCCCCCCCCCTCCACTTGTCCTTCTTTTCTCTAAATTAGCCAAATCCAAATCCTGCAACCATTCTTCATATGTTTTAGTCTCCAGGCCTTTAATCATCTTGGTTGCTCTTCTTTGCACTTTTTCCAAAGTCTCAACATCTTTTTTGTAATGCGATGACCAATTGAATCTGGATACAGTATTCCAGATGTGCTCTTACTAAAGATGTATAAAGCGGCATTAATACTTCACGTGATTTTCATATGATGACCTACTTGATATGATGACCATCACAACTGTCAACCATAATTGGCAGGATCTATTACAGTCTGAAGTCAAGGATTACCTGTGTGAAACTGACTCTTTATTTCACTATACATATGTGAGATTTTGGAGGTTACATCACATTTCATCACTTGCCATTCTTCATTTTATGAAAGAATGTTTCTGTGCTAAAAATAACACAATAAGAAGACAAATAACTTTTTGTCTTTCTCTCCCATGGCATAAAATTCATGATTTCTGCTGAATTTACTATTTCTACAGAAAACAAATTCAGGATCTTTTTATATCTCTTTCTCCATGTTTTTTATTCTAAGGAGAAAAGAAGATTTTGACAGTGCCACAGTTATCTTAGAACTGAGGAGAAATTTCCTGACAGTTAGAACAATGAATCAGTGGAACAACTTGCCTCCAGAAATTGTGAATGCTCCAACACTGGAAGTTTTAAAGAAGAGATTGGATAACCATTTGTCTGAAATGGTGTAGGGTTTCCTTTCTAGGCAGAGGTTTGGACTAGAAGACCTCCAAGGTCCCTTCCAACTCCGTTATTCTATTCTATTCTACTCTATCTTAGACTAGACAGATAAGCCCCCAACAAAATTAATAGCAGCAACACCTTAAAATGGACTCCTGGCTTCTGTTAGAAGGGTAATCATTTTCTCTGTCGTGTGCTCTACAATTGCCCTTGAATCTTCATTTTCAGCTATGAGAATTAATTTGAGCAAATTGTAGCTTTTTTTCCATGTTTAAAAGCAAAGCAAAAAAAAAAAGAGTGTTTAAAGGCCTGGACTGTGCATACAAAATTTTGTGCTGTTTTTTTTTTTTTTTCTCTGAACAATATACCAATAAGCACATTCCCTGGAATGTGAAGTTTGATGCTACAGGTGCAGGCAATACTATTGAAAGGTCTCTGCAAGAAACCAAGAGGTGTAAAAAAGGATGAAAATTGGTTTGGTCCCATCACAAAAATAAAGAAGATGACTGCTTGTCACTGCAGGAGATATAATGCTTTAATTCATGGGGAAACTGCACACAGTATGTTTATCTCAAACCAAAACAGTTCTTAACAAAAATGTGATAGAAGTACAGATACAGTTTACCCCCCCCAAAAAACCCACAAATTTGCATGCATAAACGCATATTGTTCTGAATACCTGCCAAATATCTAGAACAGGGATGGCAAACTCAATTTCATTGAGGTCTCATCAGGTCTGTGGTTAACTTCAGGGGGGGGCATGGCCAACTGGGTGGGTGTGGCCAGCTTGATGCCATTCCCCAAACTGCTGGTATGTTTCCGCTTTGCACTGGGTAGACAGGGCTGAGACCATGCTGGCCTGATGTTTCCTCTTCACATTGATAGACTAGGCTGAAGCAACATGAGCCAGCCCCTTACTTTTTCCAGGATGATCCCACAGGCAAGATCCAACCACATCATGAGCACCTTCCGGCCCGTGGGCCTTATGTTTGATGCCTCTGATGTAGAAGGACATTCATCTAGCAACACTGTTTCAGAAACTATTTGGAGGATGTTTAAATTAGGGTCCTTTTGTGTGTTCCTTCTTCACCATAGTAATGGTATTAATGCTCTTCGTAACCTGCATTATGTAAATTCAAGCAACATGTATGTTTCTATTTTGCCTCATTGCTAGACCATGAGCATGTTGTTTAAAAAGCAAAACATTCTTTTCACAGAATTGGCATTTTAAAAAGTGTGATAATGAATGACCTTAAGACTGCTATCTCCATGCCAATTTCATGCCCATATGAATGTATTCTATTTTGTTTTTCTGTATGTACCCTGAGAGCATATGCACCAAAGACAAATTCCTTGTGTGTCCAATCACACTTGGCCAATAAAGAATTCTATTCTATTCTATTCTATTCTATTCTATTCCATTCCATTCCATTCCATTCCATTCTAATTAAATAAATCAGTGGAATTTGTTTTTATTTTTTTATTTATTTGTTGGTACCGCTCTGTCTTTGTCTTCATATTTTGTATAATTCAAAGCTACAGTACATATACAATTTGTCCTCAGTTTTTTTTAAAAAAAATTGAGACAACTCTGTAAAGTAAATATATTTTTTCCATTTTTTTCAACCAGTTGAGCTTTAAATTAGCTTCTCTCACAAATCCACTTCTTGCCAGAAAGTCCCTAGAGGTTCAGATTTTTATTAGTTTATATATATATATTGACAGATTTTGACTACCCAAAGTTATTCCCAAATTTTATACTGGAATGAGGACTATTATTATTAGGGTGCAGTACTGCAGGCCACTTCAGCTGACTGTTATCTGCAGTTCAGCGGTTCTAATCTCACCAGCTCAAGGTTGACTCAGCCTTCCATCCTTCCGAGGTGGGTGAAATGAGGACCCAGACTGTGGGGGCGATATGCTGACTCTGTAAACCGCTTAAAGAGGGCTGAAAGCCCTATGAAGCGGTATATAAGTCTAACTGCTATTGCTATTATACTTTCTATTGTTTTGAATATAAATGGAAAGGGATGCTGTGTTGGAATCTTTGGATGTTTGTTCTGAATTTCAGTGTAGTAGTTCACAGTCAATTGGTTGCTTTGCATCTGGGGGCAATGGGCACACTAGTGAATTTTTAAAAAGTTATTATTAACTCAAGCAAGTAGATTTAAAAGCATAACATTAAAAAGTATACATGCCAAAAATGATATCCCAATCTCTTTATAAGAATAACATAGAGCCAGCAGTGTGCAGCAGCTGCCAAAAAAGCCAACACAGTTAGTTCTAGGCTGCATAAACAGAGGAATAGAATCAAGATCACATGAAGTGTTAATATCACTTTATAAAGCCTTGGTAAGGCCACACTTGGAATACTGCATTCAGTTTTGGTTTCCACGATGTAAAAAAGATGTTGAGACTCTAGAAAGAGTGCAGAGAAGAGCAACAAAGATGATTAAGGGACTGGAGACTAAAACATATGAAGAACGGTTGCAGGAACTGGGTATGTCTAGTTTAATGAAAAGAAGGACTAGAGGTGACGTGATAGCAATGTTCCAATATCTCAGGGGCTGCCGCAAAGAAGAGCACCTGAGGATAGAACAAGAAGCAATGGGTGGAAACTAATCAAGGAGAGAAGCAACTTAGAACTGAGGAGAAATTTCCTGACAGAATAATTAATCAGTGAAACAACCTGCCTCCAGAAATTGTGGATGCTCCAACACTGGAAGTCTTGAAGAAGATGTTGGATTTGTCTGAAATGGTGTAGGCTTTCCTATCTAGGCAGGGGTTTGGACTAGGAGACCTCCAAGGTCCCTTCCAATTCTGTTATTCTATTCTATTCTATTCTTATAAGCTGTCAGGAGTTATTTTATAACAACAGCATAGATGTCCCAAGGGCAGCCAATTTCCACAGTGCCCAATGTCAGGTTCTGTGAAGAAGCTCCCAAAAAAACAACCCAAAAGTTCTTAGCCCTGCTTCTTCACTCATGAAACTGCGTGATCTGACCTTAACTGGGTGGCACATGACTCTGGGATGGGAAACAAAAATCTGAGACGTTCACAGATTTGCAGGTGTATGAAGAACACTCCTCTCCCGCTTCCCAGCTTGTCCTTTATTCTTAATACGAAGGAGAAATCCAAATTCATAAAGGCCTCCTCAAAATAACAATGGTCTTCTTCATTTGTCACGGTACAAGTAGCCATGTCAGTTTTATTGTCTATCTAGTCCTGCTTCGTTGACTACTAGTGCTCTGACTTGGGATAGTGAAGAAGCATGAAGTGTCAGATTCGGGATAATGTCAGGGTTCCAAAAAGTAAATCAGAATCCAAAGCAAAATATTGCTCAAAGTTCCAATTTATTAAGAGAGTCATGTTGGCACATCTGGGAAAATCCGAATCTGAAAACTTCCAGTTTTCCCCACGTGATTGAAAGTTCAAGATCTTTCCACAACACCCACAAGTCCATCACATGGACCAATCTCCCACTGTCATGCTGGCAGTTCCACCCATCCAGTTCCGGTCAGGTTCAGAGTTGCAAAGAGAAAGGATGACCTTGACTTTCTAGAAAGTATTTTGTTATGGCTACAACGCATCTCACTCCTACAATCCCCCCTCCCATTTTCCCACAATAGACAATGCATAGTAGAATAATAGAAAGTGTGGCAGGCCAAAGATCCAGAAGAGAAGATGGCTGCAGGCCTGATATGAAGGAGCACTTCCTTTACACCATGCATAATGTTAATGCATTTAGCTTCCTTCATAACCACTTTTACTCTTACTTTCTTTCCTTCCAAAGATTGCATCATAAAATTTGCTCAGAAAATAGCAATTTTCAGCAGGTTAGCAGAGACCTTCTTTGTTGTTGTTTTTTTAAAAAAAAAACCCTAAACAGGCTAATTAATGATTGGATAGGTTTATTTGGAACTAATCAGCAACCTTCAAAAACTCTACCACCCACACCCCCCAAAAATGCTAAAATTTAATCCCTTTCTTTTAGAATAGCATCACTTGTCCCATCATCATAATCTCTACAGGTATTTATTCGAAATATTGTATAAGTTTAATTTCATTATGTGCAGTATTTAACATCAGAATCTCAGTGCATTCTCCCCACTCTTCTGATCTCAATTGCACTAAAGCTTGATTGTTGTATTCCATTTTTATTTCATTTTATTCTACAGAAAGAATGAAATATGAATGTTATTACATATGAAGGATGGCACAAGAATTCATTTTGCAGGCTGTAACTATACACAAAAAGCAGTCGCTGCATGCATTGGCTGTCCACATTATATTCTTGTAGTGAAATGCTTTATTCTTACTTGACAATGGCTATGTAATACATGGACAAAATTCAAAATATGGTCAAGGACAGAACATAACGTATTTTCTCATTTGTTCTTCATTCTACACTTTTCATCATGAATCCCCATCTGTATATAAGTTTTAGTTTCTTTTTCTGAAAAAAAAATTATTACACTTCCCTAAAGCTCTCTGACATACACTTATTTAAATAAAATATGGAGAAATGCTTGCATGATGAAAAAGTAAACCTTACAAGTTTAGGGATTTTAATTTAGAAGTGGATGTGTCTTTTATTTTGCTCAGTATCACCTGGAAATCAATCAGCCCATCTATCTTTTTAAATAATGGGTCGAATTATAATTGACAAACTATTATTTGTAACCAATATACCTTTTCCAATATACCTTTAGTGACTTCCTCAAAGTTTCAAACTGATAGATCATAGCAAATAGCTGATTCTGTTACTATACTACCTTAAAAAGTAAAGGTTCCTCTTGCACATTTGTGCTAGTCATTTTCGACTCTAGGGGGCAGTGCTCATCTCCGTTTCAAAGCCAAAGAGCCAGTGCTGTCCAAAGACGTCTCTGTGATCATGTGACTGGCATAACTAAATGCCAAAGGTGCACAGAATGCTGTAACCTTCCCACCAAAGTTGGTTCTATTTGCATTTTTACATGCTTTTGAACTGCTAGGTTGGCAGAAGCTGGGACAAGTAATAGGAGCTCACTCTGTTACGCGGCGCTAGAGATTCGAACCGCCGAACTGCCAACCGTTCTGATCGACAAGCTTAGCATCAAGCATTTAAAACATGGTTTGCCTATGTAATATTTCTATTCTGATACAGATATTTAGTTAGGTGTACAAAAAGTTCTAGAGATGTGTTCTGACCCCCGCCTTCTCCGTTCAGGAACGAAAGCCAACACAGACATACAAAAGAATGTTTTAAACAGTCCAGGCTCTTGTTGGCTGCAAGCCCAAATAAACAAAGATAAACGCTCTGGCAGAAAGTCCTAAAACACTCACACAGCACTGCAAACAGGCTTCTTTCATCAAGCCACTTATCCGAGTTGGTTTCTCTTGATTTGTGAACACAAACGAGAATGAGAACATTGACTCCTGCAACCAGGGCGTGGCACCAGCAGTTCCCTTTATACTCAGGAGAGGATCCCAATGAGCAACAGCTGCTCGCAATCATCTCCTGTAAGTACTCAGTTGTTCCTTCCATCAGTAACCCTTCGACGGGGTGCATCCTGCAACAACTCCCCAGTGTTTCCCTGAAGATTCCTTCTGATCCAAGGCTCCACCACCACCTGATAGCCAACCAGCCTCTCCTCGCCCTGCTCGGAGGTGACACCCTGTCCAGGGTCCTCCACCTCCTCCAAGGCCAACTCATAAGCCCCCTCGCTGTCAGAGTCTGGCAGCAGCCCCAATGGCTTCTGCTGGGCCACAACAGAGATGACTATAAGAAAAACTACTTGGAGAGAAAGTCTACTCAAGAATAGGAAGAAGATCTAGCAGAAGATGCAGTGGAGGTCCAAAATTAAGAAAAGGCAATGTAAGTAAGACTGTTCCTCTTTCATGAATCTGGCATTGTAGAACAAGTAACAGGGATGATTAGTGAATTATATTTTTATAATTATTTATATATATATATTAAAAATCTAATAAAGGACCTCCCACACATGACAACCCCCTCTGTAGTTAAATCAATGATTCCTTTATTAGAAGCACCAGCAGCCCTGGCAAAAAGTCTCTCTCTCACACAAACACAGCAGGCTAATAAGTCTGTCCAGCACAGAGATGAATAGTTGTCTGCCACACCTATTCATCTCTGGCCCTGCCTTTTATCCTCAGAGCTAGGATGCGGTATCGCTAGCAGCAATGGCTCTTCCGTCCCAAGGACCGGCTCATATATTTCCACCGCTCTCCTCTGCCTTCTGCCCATCCACACATTAGGCACTGGACCCAGCTGTTCCTCGTTTTCTTCATCAGCCACCTTCACCTCTGGGAGCTGTGGACTGTCCATCTGAGGGCTGATGGATGACCCAGGCTCTACTTCTGTCTCTATCTCTGACAGCTCCATTCTATCTTCCACCTCTGCGCACTGAGGTTGCCTTGATGCTGGCCCTGACTCCCACACCGTCTCTTCATCTGATTCGGCTGCGGGAGGTACCAGCAGCTGACAGGCCACAACAGGAAATTGAACTTGTTCCTGACTCAACTGAATAGTTCTTTCCTAGAACTAAAAGAAACCACTAATATATTTTCTCCTCTGCAGGATTTATTCTTTCCGTTGTCTCTGTTTAGTATCTCGATCCATCTCCCCATCTCAGCTTAGATCCTGAACTCTGAAAATATGTTTAAATCACATCTCTCAGTTTCATATAGTACATAAAACAGAAGCAAAGTGTGGGGGGGGGGATATTTGATTCACCGAACCCCCGTCATTCATTTCCTCTGCACCAGATTGTTTATATCTGTTTTCCTGTTGTATCCTGATGCTGAATTTTCTATCGCACATTTTTGTTTAGAATTCAGTCTACCTCATCTAGGAGATTGGCCCATATGGTTGTGTGGTACAATAGAAGCCAAAGAATTGTTTACACTAGAATGCACACAACTCTATTAAGTTCCATTCACTTATAGTGTCAGCCATCAAACATCTGTCAGATGAAGTATAAATTTCAGTCCTTTACAGTTGGCACAAGCCTTTTGTGTACCATGACCCTCTAAATGTATATAGTGAGTGAATAATCATGTTTACATGGGGATACATTTATTATGATAGGCCCAGCTCAAAAAGTTTGTTCTGCCATAAAAATCATTTCATTGCCATGCTATAATTTCCAAGACGTGTTAGATTTTAGTCCTGAGATTTCTTGAAGCTAGCTCAACTATGACATTCTCATTGAAAGATAAAACTCAGTAGAATTAAAAGCAACAGAATTATTTATTCCACTTCTACTTAATGTACAACATGCAGCTGGGGAGAGAAGGACGAATAACTCTATAGTAAAGTACAAGCTTGGAATAAAACAGAACCTCCTCACTATCCCTGACATTTCCAGTTGTAAAGGTCTCAAGGAACAAAGCTGGGGCAGGAGGACATCCCTGCATAAAAATGCTACTCTGAGTATTAACCTAGCAAACCCCTTCACCTCTCTCAATATGAAAACTTCATTGTTTTTCCATAATGAGTAGTTGACATAAGTAGGGTAAGCTGTATTAAATATATTAAGCAGATAAATGAAGATAGGGTAGTGCCTCTCAAATTAAGTTGATATGGATTACAAACCATATTCCTTGCTGAAATATCTGATATCTTGATCAGTTTTGATATTGTGTAGCCTGTTTTCCTGAAAATAAGACCTCCTCAGATAATAAGCCCAATCGGGCTTTTGAGCTCATGCACTAAAATAAGCCCGCCTCTGAAAATATTGCAACACAGAGATGCTGTGAGGTGACCACGCTCTCCGCCTCCTGCACCTCAAAAGTAATAAGACCTCCCTGAAAATAAGGCCCAGCACTTGTTTTGGGAGTCAAAAGAAAATAAGACCCTGTCTTATTTTGGGGAAAACACAGCACTAGTAGGGGTACTTCTGCCGCACTACACCATAATCCATGTGTATAGCACTTTGACCCCTATGGAACTAAAGCAGCATATAAATTGCCTAGGATGGATTTAACTAGAAAACCCAGAAAAATATCATAATACAGTATATAATAACAACTTCATTTTCACCCAGTGCATGAAGTGTAACACTGGCCTGATGTGCTGTTTTCTCAGCCAAATTTGCCATGATGGGGATTATGTATAATTCATAATTTGCCAATTTCATACGATGAAGAGAAGTACATAAAATTGGCATAGTCAAATACTTTGCTTTGTGAGCTATTAGCCAACTTCTTCTGCCAAAATCCATTGGGCAACAGCTAAAGGAATATTGCTTTAGAAGGGCTGCTGCCAATTTTTCATTTTTTTGCCTAGTTTTTCTGGTCAACAGTGAGGATTTAATCTTTTGGATTTCTCCATCTGTATGTACAATGAAAGGTCAACAGTACTTCAACAGCTGCTCTTTGCTTCAATGTCCACTTGCTTCCTCCAACAGGTTAAATAAGAGCAGTTGCTATAATAAAAGAGGGAAATGAAGGGAGATGTTATAACATCAGGAAAACGTTGAATTGCAGAACATCTATCCATGATTCCATCCCTCATCTCTCAGAAGCTGAAGTGTTTTTTTGGAACTTATAAAAATGCACTCATTGCAGAGGTGGGTTACAGTTGGTTCAGCCCGGTTCAGCCAACCCAGTAATGGTGGTGGCAGGAGGCTCCGCCCACCCACCTGGGTGCTTCTATGCATGGGATTGTGTATGAGCATAAGCGTAGCGGTAGTAAACAGTTAGCAACCCACCACTGACTCATTGGGGAATAAACATTTATTTTCACCAGAAATAATTTAGATTTATTATCTTGGTAGCTAACACAAATAATTGTCTGACAATCTGGGATAACAATTGCAATCATTACATCCTTTGCTTTGACTATGATTTGTTGGATGCATTGATGTAATCACTAAAATTTTAGATCAGGAAATGAAAGCTAGTATATAGTAAAATCAGATGTGGATTTCTGCCGGTTCGGCCCGGATTGTGCGAACCAGTAGTGGCAGCACGAGGTTCCGCCCACCCACCCAGATGCTTCTGTGCATGTGCAGAAGTGGCACGCATGCACATGCACAAGTAAACACACACACATGCATGATCAAACCGGTAGTAAAAGAAAATGGAAACCTGCCACTGGGTAAAATATTCTTCAAGAATATTTAGGTCTCTTATATGTGGGTGGGTGGCACAGTGGCTTAGTGATTAAAGCACTGGGTTTGTCATCTGGAAAGCCAGCAGTTAAGGTTTGAGACCCAAGTGCTGTGCAATCGGATGAGCAACCATCTTTGCCCCAGCTCCTGCCGATTTAACATTTCAAAAGCATGCAAATGTGAGTAGATAAATAGGTACCATTTCAGTAAGAAGGTAACAGCACTCTGTGATATCATATTGGCCACATGACCACAGAAATATCTTTGACTCAATGGCCTTGAAACAGAGATGAGCACTGCTCCCTATAGTCAGGAATGAACAGTGGAGTAAAATTTGCAGGGATTCCTTCACCTTTACCTTTGTCATGTGGGTATAATATCACACAGAACTGAAGGTTCAATCCAGGATGGCAATTGTTAAGGGATAAGATACCCTCTTTTTATTGTGATATATACTGTATGTTTGTGTGTGATTGTACTCTAGTAAAGTATATGCCAGTATATAAAAGTGAGCGTAGAAACCTAAGGTACAAAGCAACTCTTGAGATTAGACTCTAGTTCAGGGGTTCCCAGCCCCTAAAACACTTCTGATATATTCTTGCACCCCTTACAAACATAAAGAATTATATGCATATAATTATCCATATACCCTATAGTTTTGAAACTTCTAAACCCAAGTTTTCACACACCCTGGAATATCGTATCACAGCGAAAAGGGGTGCAAGCACCCCTGGTTGGGAACACCTGCTCTAGTTGATTAAATTTTCTACCTATAAGTGAAAAGTCTCAATATTGTTGCAAGCATGAACGTTTCCTCTGACTTTCTCTGTAAGTCTTGGGTAGGGGTGGGTTCCATCTTCTGTTACTGCCAGTTCGCTCAGGGATGTGCTTCGAGAATGTGCGCGTGCTTGATGAGCACTACGCATGCATGCACAGTAGTAAAAAAAAATGCTTCTGCATATGCTCAGAAGCAAAAAAACAAGATGGCGGCACCCATGGCAGCGCCAATAGAACCGGTTCAGGGGTGTGACTGGCCGAGTTACTACCTACTTGGTTGAACTGGTCCAAGCCGGTAGAAACCCACCTCTGGTCTTGGGGGCAAGGGCCCACATTACCATTCAAAGGCCTGCATATGAGACAAACATTTGAGGGAACAAGGCTTTCTCAAAACTCTAGATACTCAGCTCTAACGAGCAGCATGAACAAATGAATTTCCTAAAAATGCCTCGATATTTCTCTATTACGGGGCCATTTTACACCTTGCCCACCAGGCCTGTGGAGGACTTCTTTCTTACTTTGCCTTTGTAAAGTCTGGTGTAATCAAAGTGTCTCTACTTCTCTTGTCAGAGCAAACCAACAGGAGATAGCAAGCCAATTTGAGAGTTTCTGTCATATCTCAGAGGCTTGTTTGACCTTGTTCAGTGGCTCATTAATGAGGCTACAGTTTAAGAAATTCCACCTAACCCTCTCAAGTAGCTGTGATCCTGGCAGGCTCCCTGGCTATCAAACAGTAGACTGTTGATTCTTTCACTAAGAACTGTCCCTCTCAATGCCCTGCCTAACTAACCTTGAGAAAAGTAATTATGCACTCACTATTGATTAGCAGGGATCCATATTTAATTATGTGTAACGTGTTGCACTCCTGAAATTTTAGCTCTTTGTTCTCTGACGCATGTCAAACAGATTCCGTGGCTTTCTTATTTCTTTCCTCTGAGTTGTACTAGGAATCTCTGTTTCCCTTCCCATAGATTTTTCTCAAATAAAACTTTCTGGAACAATTGTTCTGAACAGCTTTGGAAGGAAACTATAATATTTATGCTCTGTGGCAAAGGTGATCAAAGCAATTATCCTTCACGTATTAGATCTCTTAGAAGACATATTCCAAGATTCTACACTGTATAATGAGGGGGCTTTTTCTTCACACTCATTCATTTTTCTGCAACTAGAATCACGGAGTTATGAAAATAAATATTGACAAAGCATTAATTTCACTGACATTTCTATATTTTTTCTGTACTTCAATTTGCACAGAATTTAAGATAAAACAGTGATAAACCATTTGTAGTTTACGTCTGTGACAGGAAATATGTGAGCATTTAAACATTGATTAAATATCAAGAACTTCACTGTAAAAATATGTCTTTATGTAATTATTTTTTAAATTAGCCACATATGTTGCACCCATCTTAAGAATCATAGAGTCATAGGGCTGGAAGGGAGGTCTTCTAGTCTAACTCCCTGTCCATGGCAGGAGTATTTATAACATCCAGGACAAACGGCTGTCAATCTTTTCTTGAAAATTTCCAGCAATGGTGCACCCACAACTCCAGGAGGCAAGCAAATGATTAATTATTCTCACTGTCAGGAAAGTCCTCCTTAATTCTAGTTTGAATCTACCTCTGATGAGCTTCCATCCATTGCTTCTTGCTCTGCCCTCAGATGGTATAAAGAATGAATTGACCACCTCCTCTTTGTGACAATCCTTCAAGTATTAGAAGCAGTGTTGGGTTCCTACCGGTTTGGACCAGTTCTGCCAAACCAGTAGTGGTATGGCAGCCTGAGTCACTGGAACCGGCAACGACCCAGGCTTGTCACGCCCCCAAACCATTTCCCCAGTCTCTTCTGCCATCGGTGGCCTGTTTCTGTGCATGTGCAGAACAGTTTTCAGTCAATTGCGCATGCACAGCAACGCATGGTGGGCGCAGCATGCACGATGCGAGCAGCGCACATGCAAAATGCCCTCTCAGCGAACCAGTAGTAAACCTGTTAGGAACCCACCATTGATTAGAAGACAACTATCATGTCACCCTTAAGCTTTCTGTTTAAGAGATGTTGTTTATCTATTACATATAAACAAGTTTGGATTAATATATACTCAGATCTGATGAAGCTTCTCAATATGGTATACATCTTGGAAAACAACAGAAAATTAACGCTATATAATATGGCTTAAAGTTAATATTTGGATTCAGTAATACTCACAAGTAAAATTAACAATGTACTTAGACATAGTTTCCTTCCTTCCTTTCTTCCTTTCTTCCTTCCTTCCTTCTTTCCTTTTTGCAGTTAGGGATTTTAGGCTAAAATACAGATCTATATCCTGTAGTGACCTCATTTCAGTTAAAGATACTTTAAAATTAGCTGCAGAACTGAAAACTGGGGAAGCATTGCTTAAGAGTGAGGTAGCTAAAGATATCCATTTACAGTAGAAGTAGAACTATTTTTGTCAAGTGATAAGAGAGAACAATTGGTCCTGTTTTAATGTTCAACAAAAATAAGATATGGTACAATCTTATCCACAAGGCGACTTTATTTTAAATAGTATAAATTGTGAAATAGCCACAAGGAAACCAGGTTTGATGGCATTTAGCAAAAGCATAAAATATGATTATGCTCACAGACCAATATTTTCTTAGGCAAATTAATGAATTGGTGATTTTTTTTTCCATTGCAGGCATTTAAATTGTATTTTTTTATTTTGATTTTTGCATCGACTTAGGATTTGTAGCAATGCTATAAAACTAGGCAGCGTGATCAGGGATGAGTTCCTACTGAATTAACAACCGGTTTGCTAAGCGCACAATTTGCTAGGTCCGCACTTCACACACTGCGCGCATGTGCACAATTCAGAGAAGACTTACCTTCCGGATTACTGCTTGAGAAGGAAAACAGCTGAGGCATGGCAATCCACTCTGCTGTGTGACTCAGCTGAGAAGATAAAGGTAGGTAAAGCACAGGGGTGGGCAGGCAGGCCCATTTGCTAGTGGAAGCAAACTGGTTTGTTCCCAGCTGATCTTCAAAGTTACCAGTTTGCCCGAACAGGTTCTGAGGACCTGAGTGCAAAGGCTAGGTGGTTAAGATTTTGGGCTTGTCAACTGGAAAGCCAGCAGCACAGGTTCAACACATGAGCGATGGTATGAATTCCTGTTATCTGTGAAGTTTCCAAAAGATGCCCTAATTAATTTACAAGCCTTGAAACAAAGTTCAAAAGAAATCCAGTCATTTATTAGGAGGAACATTTTGGCATGTTCTTCTGAAACTGATTCCCAGTTAATGGTCTTTGCACTTTACCCCTGTGTCTGCCCTCCCCTCAGTTTGTGTCATAAATCATATCCACCAACGAGGTGCTGCAGCAGGCTGTGAACTTTACACCTCACACACCACCTGTAGAAATCTGAGATCCGACTCTGGTTGAAGATACGCATGGAATTTTCCCTCCCTTTTTCATGCCAACTTGATAATAGTCATGGAAACGACATCATCATCACCCCAGCTCCTGCCAACCTAGCAGTTTGAAAGTGTTGGAAGAGATATCCATCTGGTTCAGTTCCAAGGTGGGAGAAAGTCACTGAAAACATGGAAGCTGATTGGAAAGATGGTTTAATGATGAACAGAACCAACAACAGTCCTGGGTCAGCTGCCAGAATGGAGTTGAGAGTGAGGAGTTTTTATGACTTCTCTTGGCCTTTGTATTTGAGCTTCCTGTTTCTGTGCAAGAACACGTCTTTTAATGTTCAATTGGCTGATGTTAGATTCCTATGAGGGTCATGCAGGGGTCATAGCTGGCTCTATAGGCAAAAGAGGAAATGCAAATCCTAGGTGTTTGTCTGAGCTTATCTGGTCAACCTCTGCCTTATTATTTATCTGAGCTCCCAGATGAAGTTTGGATTGTTGTGGGGGGGGGGGTGTCATGCAATGAAGGGGCTAGCTGAAAGAATGTTGGGCAATTCCTAATGTGGCTCTTGGGTGATGTGCTGCTTCTAATCCTATCACCCTGCTTTTGTTAGCTGTCAAATTTTGCTGCAAGCAGTTGGATTTCTGCCTGCAGTATTTGCTTTGCTTGGGAATAGTTGACTTCTTTCAATAAGCTCTTTATCTCTTACATGTTGGTATCTGTTAAGAAAGACTTGGGAGATGCTTCCTACTTCTAAAAACATGTTTCTCCATTTCTCCATTAGGGAAATATAATATTCTGCCTTTTTAATATTTCCCAAAATATTTAATTTGGGGGCGGGGGGTTGTTTCCCACAAAAGCATACAAATACAAGTAGATAAATAGTTACCGCTTTGGTGAGAAAGTAACTGCACTCCATGAAGTCATACTGGCCACATGACTGCAGAAATGTCTTCGGACAGCATTGGCTCAATGGCCTTGAAATGGAGATGAGCACCAGCCCTGTAATCCACAGCCATTAATCAATCACAATAGAGCTGAAAGAGTTCTCGGAGATCTTCTAGTCCAACCTCCTGCTCAAGTAGGAGACCCTATACCATTTCAGACAGATGGTTGTCTAGTCTTTTCTTAAAAACATCCAGTAATGAAGCACCCACAACTTCTGGAGGCAAACTCTTTCCCTGGTTAATTGTTCTCACTCTTAGGAAGTGTCTCCTTGATTCCAGGTTGTGTCTCCTTGATTAGTTTCCATGCATTGTTTCTCTTGCTTTCTGGTGCTTTGTAAGCTAAGTTGACCCCTTCTTCTTTGTGGCAGACCTTCAACTACTAGAATTCTGCGATCATGTCATCCTTTTTTCCCCCTAGAGTGGCCATACCCAATTCCTGCAAAGGAATTAGCAGAATAAAATTGTCAGGCAAAGTGAGATGTTTACCGCTGTTATTCTATATAATAGATTAAGGGAATTGTAATGAACATTGAACAGAGGATTGCCATTTATAGACAATTAAGGGTAATCTAATCTAAGATATGGAAAATGGAGACGGAACATGAAATACACCTACAATGAGAAACTATTAAAAGACAGAATCATTAACTGGGGGCATGTAAGGATATATACAAAGATAATGATGAGAATGGCTGGGAATTGTAACCAGGTCTACATCTTGGCCAAAATTAGGCTGGGGCGGGGTTTAAAAGTACAATTACTATAGATGTATACTTTTTTGTTCTATTTTTTTTAAAGGAGGAGAATACATGTTAAAATTAAATATGTATATTGAAAAGGAATTGTAAATACCATCAACATAAAATGGAGATTGTTCAGAAGCTGAAATACACCAAGTAAATGAGATGAAGAGTGGGAAATAGAGGAGAGAGGTAAGGAAAGAAGAGAGTGATAGGAGAGAGGGCAAGGAGGGGGGAAGAGGAGGATAGAAATGAGGAGTGGAAAGGGGAGAGACGAGAAGGAGAGAGGAAGGGGAAGTAAAAGGAGGGAAGGATGACAGAGGGAAGAAAGGAGGTAAGGCGGGGGAGGAGAGGGGGAGAAGAGTGATGGATAAGGTACAAATATGGTGTATGGAGAACAGAAGAGCCAATAATTGTTTTTTTGGGAGTTGATGGTAAGGTGAATTGATGTAAACATTTAATAATACAATACGATGTTGACTATGTAACAGTATACATGTGGTTATGTTATTAAAATGAAAAAATAAAAATAAAAAACTTTATAACAAAAAAATGCCTTTGAACATTAATTTTAGATTAACACCAAGGGGAAAAAATTGCAAATCATTTTTTTTTAAATGACATATCATGCAAATTGTTCCATAATGAAAAGATTTTTTTTTATTTTTCGTATTGACACCAGGGATGGGATTCTACCAATTCAGACCGGTTCGGGCAAACTGGTAATTCCGGTGGGCAGCAGAGAGTGAACCATTTTAAACTGTTGTTTATTTTTTATATATCCCCCCTCCCTTTTATTGTAAGCCGCCCTGAGTCTCTTTGAGAGTGGGCGGCATACAAAATTTAATTAATAAACAAATAAATAAACCAGTTTGGGTCCACCTTCCCGTCCCTGATCCATACCTGCTTTTATTGGGAAACAGTGAATTGCACATGTGCGAGCAACACACACATGTGCAAGTAATATGCATGTTTGATCACCATCGCCTCTGCTGTTTATCAGACTGATGGATAATTGTGCATGCATGCACGCACACAAAGTTACACTGGTAGGATCCCATCACTGACCGACACTAATAAAATTTACAGCAACTTTAAACAAGAATTAGAGAGAAAACTTTCATAGTAACTGTCCTGTGTCATGTAGTGATGGAGTTAGACTAGGATTAGTTAGATTTTTAGTCTAATCTCATTAACTTTACTAGGGATGTTAATTATAACACAGACCAATCTGTCCCACAAAATTGTTATAGGAAATAATCTCAGGAAATGTGCACTGTGTAAACTCTTTTAAATACCCAGAAGATAATGGGAAAAGAATCTTGGTTTATGCTGTTAGTTTCAGGTGGGATATATGTGAAGGTGTACAGAAAGGAATCTCTTTCTTTTGAAGATGTAGATCTCCTAGGAAAATGGAACTTGAAGATCACCTGTGAGGTATCCTACAACATTCTATATCCCCACTGCTATTTGCCTTACCATTTTCTGTGCGATGTATGGTCAAAAAATTTGACCATGCGCTTTTACAGTATTTCTTCTGCTTTATTGAACAAAAGGAAAGAAAACTCATTTTCTCAAGCTCATCATCATGCTACTTAACATGACATAACCAGGTAACACACCGTCTCGCCTTTCACTTACAAGGGTTACTGATGCTATAATTTTTAATTGGATAATGAATTGATTTGCTGATTAGAAGGGAAAATAATACATTGACTGAAAGTGTCTCACAACTGAATAAACCTGCAATTTATGCCTTGTCATTAGAGGGAAATGCTGACAATAAATATTGGCTATTGATTTCTTTATTCAATTTGACAGATTGAAGACTCTGGCCAGCGAATGATCATAAAAGTACAAGCAGTACACAGACACACATAGAGACACAGAGACACAGACACACACACACACATGCACACACACAAGAAGTGGTGTACGGCCGGTTCTCTCCAGTTCAGGCGAATCAGTAGCGGTGGCTGCGGGAGGCTCTGCCCTCCCACCCCAACATAATGCACCACATTCTGTGAATGCGCACAATGCAGTGCACATGTGCTGATGCAGTGCGCATGTATAGGTGCAGTGTGTGTGAGCAAAGGTAAGGTAAGGTAAGTAAATCCCACCGCTGATGCACACACTTATATATAATCTACTGAGGAAAACAGGAAACAAGGCCATTAACATACTTAGATATCTGGGGACATAACTCAATCTATAGATGCCTTGTCAAGGACCACAGGGTTGGGGCCATCCTAATCTTTACTGGGAAAATGTTCCCGAGGAAAAGGGCTACAGAAGAGAATGCAAGTCTCCTATATTCCTTGGTTAACAGGCCCTGAAATATGCCCAACCTGCTGGACTAAATTGGATGGACAGAAAGAACTGGAAAGAGATGATCTATTAGGTAATGTGGTCCCAAGTCATGAAGGTAAAGGTAACAACCAGAACCTTGACTTGCATCTGGAAACAATGCCTTGAATTTTGCCTGGCAACCAATGCCACTTACAAAGTGGTGGTATTAGAAATGTTGAATATCCTACCTCATCTGCTATCCATGCAGGCGTATTCTGTACTTTCAAATGCTCTTCAAGGGCAGCCCCATGTAGAGCATGTTGCAGTATTTCAGATCGAAGGTCACAAGGGTCTGAATGACTCTGAACATGGAGGGGGAGGGAAACTGGTGCACAGCCCAGAGGTATATAAAAGCCTTACAACTGCCAATTGCTCTTCTAAGCAGAAATCACGAATACAAGAGATTTTTGCACGGTGCACTGTTGCATCGGGGACAATGCCAAATTTTCCAGTTCTACGGGTGGAAAAACCTTGTCACCAGAAGATCCAAATATCGAAAGCATTCAGTCTTGATGGTATCAAATGCCTCTGAGAGGTCAAGAAGAACAAGGGTAGATATACTACCTCCATCCCATCCTGCAGGAAGTTATTCAAGAGAGCAACCAATGCCCACTCAGTTCTGTAATCCAGCCTGAATTCTCACTAAAAGGCATCCAGAATAATTGTCTTACTCTAAGGCAGGGGTGTCAAACTCAAGACCTTAGACCCAGCTGACAAGGCTGCCTTGGAAACAGCGAAGGACTGCCCTGTAGTGCTTCTGTAAGTGAAAACAGAGCTCATGAGGGCTGCGGGTAGCCCTCCTGAACTCTATTTTCAACTGTCAGAGGGTTGCAGGAGGCCGTTGCAACTGAAAACGGAGCTTAGAAGCCCGTTTTTGCTGGCAGAGCGCTTGGACCACCACAGGGACCCCCAACATGAGTGATGTCAAGCTGGCCATGCCCACCCTGGTCCCCCGAGGTCAAACACAACCCTAATGTGGCACTCAATGAGTTTGACACCCCCTATCTAAGGATTTCTGAAGCTGCCATGCAATCACTTTGTCCACAATCTTCTCTAAAAATGTGGGTTGAAGACTGGATGAAAATTGTCCAGACTTGAGTTGAGTAATGGCATCTTGAGAGGGTTCAACACCATCACCTTAAGGAAAATGTATTAAGTCTCTCTTTATAAATCCAGGATGGACTCCAATTCACAAACTGGAACCAGTCCATCAGAGGTCAGTTGATCTGGCCTATGAGACTTTGCAGTAAGCTCACACAGCCCTTGAATCATAACAAATGTAAACCCCGCTGATATAAATTGTTACTTTTCTGAGTGCATTCAAATTGACATCCATAGGGATGAAGGTAGGTGAAAAGAAATTGGAGATACTATATTTACACTAAATTTATAGTCCGAATGAACAGTTTATGTGTATAAATTGATATTGAATTCTGAGTTTAAAATGAAAAGCTCAGATCTTGTGTTTTCAGTTTAAAAAGAGCATCAGATAGATATGAGACAAATCCAGTAAAAAAGTATAAAAAACAAGAAGCCAAGTGCATTATTCACAAAGATTTAGCATGAAAATGACTTTTCATCCTTCAGTATATTAAATCTATACGCTTACACCATGGCACTTACAAAATTAACTGTTAGTTAAATGTTTTCATTTTAGCAGATCTTACGCCATTATTTGGAACACTTTGAGCAGTTCATCCAAAATTGTATGCTGTTGCAAATACAATTTCTCATCTGCTGCCACGCAGAACCTTTTCATGTATTTTTTTTTAAGTATGGATTTTTAAGAATGAATGAAAGCCAACTCCTTGACTTTAAAAGTTTTGACACTCGATTTTGATATGAAACCAAACTTATCAGATATTTGCATTCCCAAGTGTTAGTAGCCTATCATCGCAATCAGGGAAAAGATATTTTGGAAAATACAGAACAAATTTACTAAATACTGAATTGGAGCAAGATTTTCAATGGGCAACTGTACTGCCCAATGACAGAACAGGGTATCCAATCGTTGCTGTAAAACAAATGTTTTCAAGAAGTCCAAAGATTTCTTCTCTTTCCCTTTCTCTGACCAACTAAGTTGGGCGGATTTTATCCATGCTCCCAGATATCCTGCAGATTTTTTTAGGCCATTTGGAACCCGGGAGAAAGTGAAACCCAGCCTGGATAACCAAAAAGTGGTA